>NC_092098.1:47550532-47555532 GCF_045679555.1 Salvelinus alpinus | reverse complement strand
AGTATGTTCACCTTACCCTATAGTCTACATCTGGCACGCAATGATAGAAGAGCCCCCCCTCTCTCTCCACTCCCCCTCAGCACCCTCTCTCTCTCCTCTCCCCCCTCAGCCCTATCTCTCCTCTCCCCCTCAGCCCCCTCTCTCTCTCCTCTCCCCCTCAGCCCTCTCTCTCTCCTCTCCCCCTCAGCCCCCTCTCTCTCTCCTCTCCCCCTCAGCCCCCTCTCTCTCTCCTCTCCCAAGCAGCCCTCTCTCTCCAAAACCCCCTCAGCCCTTTCTCTCTCTCCGCTCAGCCCTCTCTCTCCTCTCCCCCTCAGCCCTCTCTCTCACCTCTCCCCCCTCAGCCCTCTCTCTCTCCTCTCCCCCTCAGCCCTCTCTCTCCTCTCCCCCCTCAGCCCTCTCTCTCCTCTCCCCCCTCAGCCCTCTCTCTCCTCTCCCCCCTCAGCCCTCTCTCTCCTCTCCCCCCTCAGCCCTCTCTCTCCTCTCCCCCCTCAGCCCTCTCTCTCCTCTCCCCCCTCAGCCCTCTCTCTCCTATCTCCCCTCAGCCCTCTCTCTCCTCTCCCCCCTCAGCCCTCTCTCTCCTCTCCCCCCTCAGCCCTCTCTCTCCTCTCCCCCCTCAGCCCTCTCTCTCCTCTCCCCCCTCAGCCCTCTCTCTATTCTCCCCCCTCAGCCCTCTCACCTCTCTCCCCTCAGCCCTCTCTCCTCTCCCCCCTCAGTCCTCTCTCTCCTCTCCCCCCTCAGCCCTCTCTCTCCTCTCCCCCGTCAGCCCTTTCTCTCCTCTCCCCCCTCAGCCCTCTCTCTCCTCTCCCCCCTCAGCCCTCTCTCTCCTCTCCCCCCTCAGCCCTCTCTCTCCTCTCCCCCCTCAGCCCTCTCACCTCTCCCCCCTCAGCCCTCTCACCTCTCTCCCCTCAGCCCTCTCTCCTCTCCCCCCTCAGCCCTCTCTCTCCTCTCCCCCCTCAGCCCTCTCTCTATTCTCCCCCCTCAGCCCTCTCACCTCTCCCCCCTCAGCCCTCTCACCTCTCTCCCCTCAGCCCTTTCTCTCCTCTCCCCCCTCAGCCCTTTCTCTCCTCTCCCCCCTCAGCCCTTTCTCTCCTCTCCCCCCTCAGCCCTCTCTCTCCTCTCCCCCCTCAGCCCTCTCTCTCCTCTCTCCCCTCAGCCCTCTCTCTCCTCTCCCCCCTCAGCCCTTTCTCTCCTCTCCCCCCTCAGCCCTCTCTCTCCTCTCCCCCCTCAGCCCTCTCTCTATTCTCCCCCCTCAGCCCTCTCACCTCTCTCCCCTCAGCCCTTTCTCTCCTCTCCCCCCTCAGCCCTCTCACCTCTCCCCCCTCTCCTTTACCCGTAGCTGTTCCTTTGGACAGTGTGACCCATTTTTGTATTGGTTATGTTAATTTGTGGAATAATTTCAGTTTTATTCCACCTTTGCTAGTAGAAGAGGAACCTTTGCTACAGTAGTTCCCAAGTGCCACCGGTTCAGAGGCAGTTTTGGTCATGGGGTAATTGCTGAAGCACACACAGAGATGCACATACAGAGGTAGACCCTCTTCTCTCTCTCCTCACCCCATAGCTCTGCGGTACAGCCTACATTACTACTGCCCCAGTCTGCCGTCCTCAGTGTTCTGTGCTGTTCTCAGAGGCTGGTTGGTTGGAGTGTCCGGCCGTTTGTCCCGTGTAGGAAGTGCCGAAGCCCCACAGTCTGTTTCTAATCACAGCTGTCCCATAGCGGAGGTACCAGGGGTTAGGATGGGTTTGCTCCCTGCTCTCAGGGGCCTACAGGGCCTCCCTAATATCACCAAACCAGCCCCCGCTACCCCTGTACCTCCGATACGGATCAGCCCTGCACAGCTGATGTCGAGGAGAGGCCATGAAGAGCAGGCTTAATGAACACACACACACTCTGGTCCTTGTCATGCTGTTCCCTCACCCCCACTCAAGCCCTGTTATTTACCTTCTATAACACACAACAGGTGTGTGGGGAGCTGTGGCTCCAGTCCAGCAATAGCATGCTTACTCCGGGTGTGTGTGTGTGTGTGTGTGTGTGTGTGTGTGTGTGTGTGTGTGTGTGTGTGTGTGTGTGTGTGTGTGTGTGTGTGTGTGTGTGTGTGTGTGTGTGTGTGTGTGTGTGTGTGTGTGTGTATGGGTGGGTGTTTATAGGTGGGTGGGTGTGTATAGGTGTGTGTGGGTGTGTATGGGTTTGAGTCGGTAGGTATGGGTGTGGGTGTGTGTGTGTGTGTGTGCGTGTGCGTGCGTGCGTGCGTGCTCTTTACACCACCTGAACACACTTAACACTTCTCAACAGAAAGTCCTTAGTTGCTGCAGTACAGAAGACTTAAACCACTTATACCTTCATTCACGACAAGTGATCAAATCAATAAACGTGTTGTTTACGTTTCGGACTTCATTGTCGACAGTTTATCCTCCTCTTCGCTCCTCTCTTCTTCCTCCAGCCCTCCCTCTGTAATCGCTAAGTGTGGAGAGTGTTTCCCTGATGACCCATAAGTAGGGATCAGTGGAGAGTTGTTGTGTTGAAGGGTACCACTCGCAATCCCAGAGTCTGACACAGGAGAGGAGAGGATAAATAGAGTCTCACAGAGGAGAGGAGAGGATAAATAGAGTCTCACAGAGGAGAGGAGAGGATAAATAGAGTCTCACAGAGGAGAGGAGAGGGTAAATAGAGTCTCACAGAGGAGAGGAGAGGGTAAATAGAGTCTCACAGAGGAGAGGAGAGAAGAGAAGAGAATAGAGATTGAACAGAGTCTGCCACAGGAGATGAGAGGAGAGGAGAGGAGAGGAGAGGAGAGGAGAGGAGAGGAGAGGAGAGGAGAGGAGAGGAGAGGAGAGGAGAGGAGAGGAGAGGAGAGGAGAGGAGAGGAGAGGGATTGAACAGAGTCTGACAGAAGAGAGGAGAGGAGAGGGTGAACAGAGTCTGTGGAGAACACAACTAGACATAAGACAGAGACTTGACTAACGGTTGTCGGTTTCCTGCTCTTCTCTCTCAACTCAATTCAAGGGGCTTTATTGGCACGGGAAACATAAGTTAACATTGCCAAAGCAAGTGAAGTAGATAATAACCAAAAGTGAATTAAACAGTGAAATGAACAGTAAACATTACACTCACAGAAGTTCCAAAAGAATAAAGACATTTCAAATGTCCAAAAGGGAAAATAAATAAACATATATATGGGTTGTATTTACAATGGTGTTTGTTCTTCACTGGTTGCCCTTTTCTTGTGGCAACAGGTCACACATCTTGCTGCTGTGATGGCACACTGTGGTATTTCACCCAATAGATATAGGTGTTTATCAAAATTGGATTTGTTTTTGAATTCTTTGTGGATCTGTGTAATCTGAGGGAAATATGTCTCTCTAATATGGTCATACATTGGGCAGGAGGTTAGGAAGTGCAGCTCAGTTTCCACCTCATTTTGTGGGCAGTGGGCACATAGCCTGTCTTCTCTTGAGAGCCAGGTCTGCCTACGGCGGCCTTTCTCATTAGCAGGGCTATGCTCACTGAGTCTGTACATAGTCAAAGCTTTCCTTAAGTTTGGGTCAGTCACAGTGGTCAGGTATTCTGTCACTGTGTACTCTCTGTTTAGAGCCAAATAGCATTCTAGTTTGCTCTGTTTTTTTGTTAACCTCTAACGAGCCTCTACCCCGGGTCCGGGATCACCCCCCATCCCCCCACACACTGATTAGCATAGCTAGCATAGCTTCACAAGTAGATAGTAGCATCTAAATATCATTAAATCACAAGTCCAAGACACCAGATGAAAGATACAGATCTTGTGAATAAAGCCACCATTTCAGATTTTTAAAATGTTTTACAGGGAAGACAAAATATGTAAATCTATTAGCTAAACACGTTAGCAAAATACACCACTTTTCTAACTCCATCAGTTTTACTACTTCAGGTGCTATCACCAATTCGGCTAAACTAAGATATTGATAGCCAATAACCTATAAAAAACCTCTTCAGATGACAGTCTGATAACATATTTATGGTATAGGATAGGTTTTGTTAGAAAAAAGTGCATATTTCAGGTAGAAATCACAGTTTACAATTGCACCGACCATCACAAGACGACTAGAATTACTATAGAGAGCAACGTGTATGACCAATTTACTCTTAATAAAACCTTTCATAAGAATAGACAAAGCATAGCAATGGAAAGACCCAGATCTTGTGATTCCAGACAATATTTCAGATTTTCTAAGCGTTTTACAGCGAAAACACAATAAATCGATAAGTTAGCATACCACATGTGAAAACGTTACCAGAGCATCGATTCCAGCCAAAGAGCGCTATAACGTAATCACCGCCAAAATATATTAATTTTTTCACTAACCTTCTCAGAATTCTTCCGATGACACTCCTGTAACATCATTTTACAACATACATATACAGTTTGTTCGAAAAGGTGCATATTTAGCCATACAAAACCGTGGTTACACAATAAAAATACTAGGAAATCAAGCCTCAATATGTCTGACGTCATCTATCAGAGTGATCTAGTTTAATTGAAAGCTAATCATATACTTGACTAAAAAATACAGGGTTGACAGGAATCGAAAGACAAATTAGTTCTTAATGCAACCGCTGACTTACATTTTTAAAATTATCCTTACTTTTCAATACAGGGTTCGCCAAGTGACGCGATAACAAACAAAATGGCGAAATATGCGTTTAAAATATTTCGACAGAACAACGATTTATCATATTAAATATTGCTTACTTTGAGCTGTTCTTCCATCAGATTCTTGGGCAATGTATCCTTTCTATGTTGTAATCTTCTTTTGGTCGATAGATGTCCTCTGTCCTTCGAAATGTCCACTAACAACGACCGAGACCGCGAAACGTTCCCAAAGCTAGAAAGTGCACGACAAATAAATTCCTCAGAATCGCACTAAACGGATATAAATTGCTATAAAACGGTTCAAATTAACTACATTATGATGTTTTTAACAACTATAACGACTGAAAACATGACCGGAGAAATATTGCTGGTTAG
>NC_092098.1:47540532-47545532 GCF_045679555.1 Salvelinus alpinus | reverse complement strand
GTATGTATAGTTTTTTGTGTGCTCTAGGGCAACGGTGTCTAGATGGAATTTGTGGTCCTGGTGACTGGACCTTTTTTGGAACACCATTATTTTGGTCTTACTGAGATTTACTGTCAGGGCCCAGGTCTGACAGAATCTGTGCAGAAGATCTAGGTGCTGCTGTAGGCCCTCCTTGGTTGGTGACAGAAGCACCAGATCATCAGCAAACAGTAGACATTTGACTTCGGATTCTAGTAGTTCAGTTCTCTCTCTCTCCAGCTCTCTCTCTCTCTCTCTCTCTCTCTCTCTCTCTCTCTCTCTCTCTCTCTCTCTCTCTCTCTCTCCCTCTCTCTCTCTCTCTCTCTGTCTCTTTGTCTCTCTCTCTTCAGTTCTCTCTCTCTCCAGCTCTCTCTCTCTCTCTCTCTCTCTCTCTCTCTCTCTCTCTCGCTCTCTCTCCCTCTCTCTCTCTCTCCCTCTCTCTCTCTCTCTCTCTGTCTCTTTGTCTCTCTCTCTTCAGTTCTCTCTCTCTCCAGCTCTCTCTCTCTCTCTCTCTCTCTCTTGAGTGCTCTCTCTCTCTCTCTCTCTCTCTCTCTCTGTCTCTTTGTCTCTCTCTCTTCAGTTCTCTCTCTCTCCAGCTCTCTCTCTCTCTCTCTCTCTCTCTCTCTCTCTCTCTCTCTCTCTCTCTCTCTCTCTCTCTCTCTCTCTCTCTCTCTCTCTCTCTCTCTCTCTCTCTCTCTCTCTCTCTCTCTCTCTCTCTCTCTCTCTCTCTTGAGTTCTCTCTCTCTCTCTCTTGAGTGCTCTCTCTCTCTCTCTCTGTCTCTTTGTCTCTCTCTCTTCAGTTCTCTCTCTCTCCAGCTCTCTCTCTCTCTCTCTCTCTCTCTCTCTCTCTCTCTCTCTCTCTCTCTCTCTCTCTCTCTCTTTTGAGTTCTCTCTCTCAAATTTTTCAAATTCAAATTCAAGCTGCTTTATTGGCATGAAAAACATTGTGTCAATATTGCCAAAGCAACAATGTATACAATATACGTTGTAATAAAATTATAAACAATAACAAATAATAATATAAAATGGCAGTAAATAATAATACAAAATTAAATACAAAAATAATAACAATAAAATGGTAACAGTCAATAGTCGAATGTAATGTAATAAATATTAAAATATAAATGGAAAATTAAACTATAACTAACTTATAACTAAATAACGGTCATCTTCACCATTACATCAGTACTACAACTACTATCATCATTACCACTACTACCACCACCACCATCACTAAACTGCTATCATTACCATTACCACCCATACCACTACTATGTGGAATGATAAAATAACAATAACAGTAATAATAAGTAAGTTACTGCTTACTATGCAGATGTTATTATTCAGTGTCTCTCAGGCTATGGCAGGCAAATAGATATTTGGCTGCAAGAGGAGCCATTGCTCCTTCGCCCCGAGTATTTTTAGTTTTTCCTCTTGGTTTAATAAGTCAAAATTTGGAATAAATGTAGTCATTTCTGTGAATAATGAATCTCTTGCTGAGGAATATTTATCACAGTAAAGGAGAAAGTGCATCTCTGTTTCTACCTCCCCTGTCGTGCAGTGACCACATACACGCTCCTCTTTGGGTAGCCATGTCTTTCTATGTCTGCCGGTTTCTATTGCCAATCGGTGGTCACTCAGCCTGTACTTGGTAAGGATCTGTCTCTGCTTCGTATCTCTGACAGAGTAGAGATAATCAGACAATTCATATTCTCTGTTTAGGGTCAGGTAGCAATTCAGTCGGCTTTGGGATTTTGTTTCGTTTTTCCAATGTTGTATATATGAGTCCTTTGATTGGTTCATGATTTTGTTTATTGGAATTCTTTCTTTTGAAGCAGTGCTGGTGTCAGCTTGGTTGGTAAGGTCCAACACCAGCTGACTGAGAGGGCTCGTTTCTGGGCTCAGCTCTTGGGTTTGAAGTGCTTTAAATTCCAGACTCGAATTTGGACTTGAATTTAGATGTAGCCAAAATGTTAATGATCTTTTCTGTATTTTCATTATTACTGGAAAGCGGCCCAATTCTGCCCTACATGCATTAGTTGGTGTATTTCTCTGGACTTGTAGGATTTTCCGACAGAATTCTGCATGTAGGGCTTCAATTGGATGTTTGTCCCACATTTTAAAGTCCAGTTTATTGAGTGGCCCCCAAACCTCATTTCCGTAAAGAGCTATTGGTAGGATTACGCTGTCAAATATTTTGGTGCAAATTCTAATTGGGATGTTGATTTTGAATAATTTCCTTTTTATTGCATACAATGCTCTGCAGGCTTTTTCTTTGAGTGCATTCACTGCCATATTGAAGTTTCCCGATGCAGATATGGTTAGACCAAGGTAGGTGTAATTTTTTGTGTGTTCAATTATGGTGTTGTTCAGGGTGAATTTATATTTGTGTTTCTGACATCTGTTTTTTTGGGGGGAAATCATGATTTTAGTTTTTGGGAAATTTACTGCCAGGGCCCAATTATGGCAATATTGCTCTAGAATATTAATGTTCTGTTGAAGACCTTCTTTGGTTGGTGATAGAAGTACCAAGTCATCAGCATATAGCATGTATTTCACCTCTGTGTCAAATAGTGTGAGTCCTGGGGCTGGAGAATGGTCCAACATGTCTGCTAATTCATTGATATAAATGTTGAAAAGATTTGGACTCAAACTGCAGCCTTGACTCACACCTCGACGTTGTGAAAATAGTTCTGTTGTTTGGTTTTTGATTTTTATTGCACACTTGTTTTCTGTGTACATACATTTTATTAAGTCATACACCTTACCACCAAGCCCACTTTTGAGAATTTTGTAGAATAGCCCTTTGTGCCAAATAGAATCAAATGCTTTTTTAAAGTCAATAAAGCAAGCAAAGATTTTGCCCTCTTTTTTTTGGTGGACGTGTTTATTAATTAGTGTGTGTAAGGTGTATATATGGTCCGTAGTGCGATGGTTAGGGAGAAAGCCAATTTGGCATTTAGTTATAAAAAAAAATTATTGAAGAAAGGTTTGAATTCTTGAATTCAAAATGCTACAGAAAACCTTTCCCAAGTTACTGTTTACACAAATTCCCCTGTAATTATTGGGGTCTGATTTGTCTGTGGATAGGGGAGATGAGCCCCTGGTTCTCTCTCTCTCTCTCTCTCTCTCTCTCTCTCTCTCTCTCTCTCTCTCTCTCTCTCTCTCTCTCTCTCTCTCTCTCTCTCTCTCTCTCTCTCTCTCTCTCTCTCTCTCTCTCTCTCTCTCTCTCTCTCTCTCTCTCTCTCTCTGTCTCTCTCTCTTCAGTTCTCTCTCTCTCTCCAGCTCTCCAGCTCTCTCTCTCTCTCTCTCTCTCTCCAGCTCTCCAGCTCTCTCTCTCTCTCTCTCTCTCTCTCTCTCTCTCTCTCTCTCTCTCTCTCTCTCTCTCTCTCTCTCTCTGTCTCTCTCTCTCTTCAGTTCTCTCTCTTTCAATTCAATTCAATTCAAGGGGCTTTATTGGCATGGGAAACATGTGTTAACATTGCCAAAGCAAGTGAGGTAGATAATATACAAAAGTGAAATAAACAATACAAATTAACAGTAAACATTACACATACAGAAGTTTCAAAACAAAAAAGACATTACAAATGTCATATTATATATATACAGTGTTGTAACAATGTACAAATGGTTAAAGCACACAAGTTAAAATAAATAAGTATAAATATGGGTTGTATTTACAATGGTGTTTGTTCTTCACTGGTTGCCCTTTTCTTGTGGCAACAGGTCACAAATCTTGCTGCTGTGATGGCACACTGTGGAATTTCACCCAGTAGATATGGGAGTTTATCAAAATTGGATTTGTTTTCGAATTCTTTGTGGATCTGTGTAATCTGAGGGAAATATGTGTCTCTAATATGGTCATACATTTGGCAGGAGGTTAGGAAGTGCAGCTCAGTTTCCACCTCATTTTGTGGGCAGTGAGCACATAGCCTGTCTTCTCTTGAGAGCCATGTCTGCCTACGGCGGCCTTTCTCAATAGCAAGGCTATGCTCACTGAGTCTGTACATAGTCAAAGCTTTCCTTAAGTTTGGGTCAGTCACAGTGGTCAGGTATTCTGCCACTGTGTACTCTCTGTTTAGGGCCAAATAGCATTCTAGTTTGCTCTGTTTTTTTGTTAATTCTTTCCAATGTGTCAAGTAATTATCTTTTTGTTTTCTCATGATTTGGTTGGGTCTAATTGTGCTGTTGTCCTGGGGCGTTCTGTGGGGTGTGTTAGGGGACTCTTCTCCAGTTTCATCTCTCTGTAGGTGATGGCTTTGTTATGGAAGGTTTGGGAATCGCTTCCTTTTAGGTGGTTGTAGAATTTAACGGCTCTTTTCTGGATTTTGATAATTAGTGGGTATCGGCCTAATTCTGCTCTGCATGCATTATTTGGTGTTCTACGTTGTACACGGAGGATATTTTTGCAGAATTCTGCATGCAGAGTCTCAATTTGGTGTTTGTCCCATTTTGTGAAATCTTGGTTGGTGAGCGGACCCCAGACCTCATAACCATAAAGGGCAATGGGCTCTATGACTGATTCAAGTATTTTTAGCCAGATCCTAATTGGTATGTTGAAATTTATGTTCCTTTTGATGGCATAGAATGCCCTTCTTGCCGTGTCTCTCAGATCGTTCACAGCTCTGTGGAAGCTACCTGTGGTGCTGATGTTTAGGCCGAGGTATGTATCGTTTTTTGTGTGCTCTAGGGCAACGGTGTCTAGATGGAATTTGTGGTCCTGGCGACTGGACCTTTTTTGGAACACCATTATTTTGGTCTTACTGAGATTTACTGTCAGGGCCCAGGTCTGACAGAATCTGTGCAGAAGATCTAGGTGCTGCTGTAGGCCCTCCTTGGTTGGTGACAGAAGCACCAGATCATCAGCAAACAGTAGACATTTGACTTCGGATTCTAGTAGGGTGAGACCGGTTGCTGCAGACTGTTCTAGTGCCCGCGCCAATTCGTTGATATATATGTTGAAGAGGGTGGGGCTTAAGCTG
>NC_092098.1:47478032-47530532 GCF_045679555.1 Salvelinus alpinus | reverse complement strand
TATGATGAGGCCTGGATATGCCCTCATGAAATTTCAATGAACATTGATCTGTGTGATTGCAAGGAATCCTTCACATAGTGGTTTGAGTAGGGGGAGAGGGAGGAAGAGAGGGAGATAGGGAGGGGGGAGTTGTGTTAATTTATTTATTGCTGTTTAGTTTTACCCGTTTGAATCTGTTCTGGTTTGGGAGAGAGCTGTCAGAATGCCTGTCGCTATGGGGCTCCTGAGTGGCGCAGCGGTCTAAGGCACTGCATGTCACTACAGACACCCTGGTTCAAATCCAGGCTGTGTCACAACCGGCCGTGATTGGGAGTCCCATAGGGCGACGCACAATTGGCCCAGCGTTGCCGGGGTAGGGTTTGGCCGGGGTAGGAAGTCATTGTAAATAAGAATTTGTTCTTAACTGACTTGCCTAGTGAAATAAAAGGTTAAATAAAAATAAAAAGTAAATATAAATATGATTCCATGTCATTATTCTCCCATATACACCACTAGACTGTTGAAAACCACCAGCATGATCGTGGAAAATTCTCCTGACACTTATTTTCCCTTCTTGCTACGTTTGCAACATTTGGTTCAAATCAAATCAAATTTATTTTATATAGTTTATATATAATTTATTTTATTTTATATGAGGGGTGGCCAGTCCTCTTCTGGCTGTGTTTGTGGTGTGAAGGGTTGCTGTAGTGTCCAGTAACGTGTTGATCTCTGACGTGGTCCAGTAGGGTTACTAAGATGAAGTAATGTGTTGATCTCTGACGTGGTCCAGTAGTGTTACTAAGATGAAGTAATGTGTTGATCTCTGATCGTGGTCCAGTAGGGTTACTAAGATGAAGTAATGTGTTGATCTCTGATCGTGGTCCAGTAGGGTTACTAAGATGAAGTAATGTGTTGACCTCTGACTCTGGTCCAGTAGGGTTACTAAGATGAAGTAATGTGTTGACCTCTGACCCTGGTCCAGTAGGGTTACTAAGATGAAGTAGTGTGTTGATCTCTGATCGTGGTCCAGTAGGGTTACTAAGATGAAGTAATGTGTTGATCTCTGATCGTGGTCCAGTAGGGTTACTAAGATGAAGTAATGTGTTGATCTCTGACCCTGGTCCAGTAGAGTTACTAAGATGAAGTAATGTGTTGACCTCTGACGTGGTCCAGTAGAGTTACTAAGATGAAGTAATGTGTTGATCTCTGATCGTGGTCCAGTAGGGTTACTAAGATGAAGTAATGTGTTGATCTCTGACCCTGGTCCAGTAGGGTTACTAAGATGAAGTAATGTGTTGACCTCTGACCCTGGTCCAGTAGGGTTACTAAGATGAAGTAATGTGTTGATCTCTGACCGTGGTCCAGTAGGGTTACTAAGATGAAGTAATGTGTTGACCTCTGACCCTGGTCCAGTAGGGTTACTAAGATGAAGTAATGTGTTGATCTCTGACCCTGGTCCAGTAGAGTTACTAAGATGAAGTAATGTGTTGACCTCTGACCCTGGTCCAGTAGGGTTACTAAGATGAAGTAATGTGTTGATCTCTGACCCTGGTCCAGTAGAGTTACTAAGATGAAGTAATGTGTTGACCTCTGACCCTGGTCCAGTAGGGTTACTAAGATGAAGTAATGTGTTGATCTCTGATCGTGGTCCAGTAGGGTTACTAAGATGAAGTAATGTGTTGACCTCTGACCCTGGTCCAGTAGGGTTACTAAGATGAAGTAATGTGTTGACCTCTGACCCTGGTCCAGTAGGGTTACTAAGATGAAGTAATGTGTTGACCTCTGACCCTGGTCCAGTAGAGTTACTAAGATGAAGTAATGTGTTGACCTCTGACCCTGGTCCAGTAGGGTTACTAAGATGAAGTAATGTGTTGATCTCTGACCCTGGTCCAGTAGAGTTACTAAGATGAAGTAATGTGTTGACCTCTGACCCTGGTCCAGTAGGGTTACTAAGATGAAGTAATGTGTTGATCTCTGATCGTGGTCCAGTAGGGTTACTAAGATGAAGTAATGTGTTGACCTCTGACCCTGGTCCAGTAGGGTTACTAAGATGAAGTAATGTGTTGACCTCTGACCCTGGTCCAGTAGGGTTACTAAGATGAAGTAATGTGTTGACCTCTGACCCTGGTCCAGTAGGGTTACTAAGATGAAGTAATGTGTTGACCTCTGACCCTGGTCCAGTAGGGTTACTAAGATGAAGTAATGTGTTGACCTCTGACCCTGGTCCAGTAGAGTTACTAAGATGAAGTAATGTGTTGACCTCTGACCCTGGTCCAGTAGAGTTACTAAGATGAAGTAATGTGTTGATCTCTGACCGTGGTCCAGTAGGGTTACTAAGATGAAGTAATGTGTTGATCTCTGACGTGGTCCAGTAGGGTTACTAAGATGAAGTAACGGCATGTGTTCTGTTCTCAAGGTGTAAATTAAAGTAAACTCCAAGGACAAATTCCTGTTCATATTGGGTCATTTAATTTTTTTAAATGATAAAAAATATCATCACTGCAATCTCTTTTCTCTTCAGTAATTCTGCCGCTGACATTTTTTTGCAAGGAGTCAAAATTAGAGCTGAGTTGGTAGAACTTCCTGCGCTGCCCTGCGTGCTATTTCTGTCTAAAACCACTAGCTAATGCAGGGAGAAACACAAACCAGCATCTCCTCCCAAAGTCAACACGGGTTAACAAGTGGAAAACAATGACACAGTTAGAGGAGTGAATTCTCCTGCATTATAAACACTCTCCATGTGGTTTGAGCTGTTTCACATGTAGAGAGGACAGAGATCACTTCTACAATCAACAAACATGTTTATTTGGTCGTGTTTCACTAACGTCATATCTATAGTGTTGTGTTTCAATAACCTGTCTATTTCTAAAGACACAATGGCAGGCGTTTCCTGATAAGATGGTGAGGGTTGTTGGTTGACAGACGTTTCCTGATAAGATGGTGTGGGTTGTTGGTTGACAGGCGTTTCCTGATAAGATGGTGTGGGTTGTTGGTTGACAGGCGTTTCCTGATAAGATGGTGAGGGTTGTTGGTTGATAGACGTTTCCTGATAAGATGGTGAGGGTTGTTGGTTGACAGACGTTTCCTGATAAGATGGTGAGGGTTGTTGATTGACAGGCGTTTCCTGATAAGATGGTGTGGGTTGTTGGTTGACAGACGTTTCCTGATAAGATGGTGAGAGTTGTTGGTTGACATGCGTTTCCTGATAAGATGGTGAGGGTTGTTGATTGACAGGCGTTTCCTGATAAGATGGTGAGGGTTGTTGGTTGACAGGCGTTTCCTGATAAGATGGTGAGAGTTGTTGGTTGACATGCGTTTCCTGATAAGATGGTGAGGGTTGTTGATTGACAGGCGTTTCCTGATAAGATGGTGAGGGTTGTTGGTTGATAGACGTTTCCTGATAAGATGGTGAGGGTTGTTGGTTGACAGACGTTTCCTGATAAGATGGTGAGGGTTGTTGATTGACAGGCGTTTCCTGATAAGATGGTGTGGGTTGTTGGTTGACAGACGTTTCCTGATAAGATGGTGTGGGTTGTTGGTTGACAGGCGTTTCCTGATAAGATGGTGTGGGTAGTTGGTTGTTTGTCTTTAACATGTTTAGTTTTATAACTGTTTTGAGTAATTTTATTAAGCCAAATTAGTAACGCAGAACAGCTTTTGACTGTGATTGTCTATGATTGTACTATGATTATAGCTTGTGGCAGGTAAACTAGTTAACAGTGTAACGGTGATTGTACCCTGATGAAGACAGCTTGCCTGTCGAAACGTTGGTAAATTAAATATTTTTGCATCTGAGCTCCTAGAGTGTGCGGCTCTCCTTTATTTTTAAGCTTGTGGCAGGTAACCTAGTTAACAGTGTTGAGCCAGTAACTGGAAGGTTGTTAGTTCCAGTCCCAGAGCCGACTTGGTAAGTTGAAGACACTTAACCCTAATTACTCCTATAAGTTGCTCTGGACCAGTGAAATCACTGTCCGCTTTTGACCACCTCTCCACTTAATTCATATGAATGGGAACATATGTACACATTTGAAAGCCTATAAAGTCCCCTGTTATATCTGCTGGTCTCTTTGCATAGACTAGTACTTTGACCTTTGCCCCCATTCCCACACATTTAAATGTGTGTTCAGGAGGCTTTTTCAGTGGTGGAAGTGGAGGAAAGGTTAGTTCTTTCCTAAGAAAAAACAAACATATTTTGTAACTGGTTATTCTTGAGTGCTTTGAATGTTTTTCTCTCGCAGCCAGCATCAACAGTGAAGGGGAATCATGTTTTTAATGAACCACCACAAAACATCTCGTTTTGTCATGTTGATATTGCTCCAGTGTGTAAACGGCCTGCTCGTCTCCCCTCCTTTCCTGCCCCTCCTCCCCTGGTCCTCTCACTCCTCTCCCTCCCCCCTTCCCCTCCTCTACTCTCCCCCCTCTTGCTGCCCTCTTACCTCTCATTAAGTGAATATTATCCGCTCTCCTAGTGCGAAGATTGTGCCCAATGTGGAAATCGATAGCAATAAAGGGGAGTAAACAGCCTCTGACATCCACAACTGCGTGGCCATGTTGACACACAGAGCAGAGCCCAACCATCTCCATATCCGCCTGTTAATGGAGCCTTTACAGGCAGCGTCGCCCGGCCCCCAGCCCCGACCCCTGGCCCCCAGCCTCCAGCCCCGAAACCCGGCCCCCAGCCTCCAGCCCCGAAACCCGGCCCCCAGCCCCCGGCCCCCAGCCCCCATCCCCGAACCCCACCCACACTCCTTACTACACCCAACACTCCTTACTACACCCCACACTCCTTACTACACCCCACACTCCTTACTACACCCAACACTCCTTACTACACCCCACACTCCTTACTACACCCAACACTCCTTACTACACCCCACACTCCTTACTACACCCAACACTCCTTACTACACCCAACACTCCTTACTACACCCCACACTCCTTACTACACCCCACACTCCTTACTACACCCAACACTCCTTACTACACCCAACACTCCTTACTACACCCAACACTCCTTACTACACCCCACACTCCTTACTACACCCCACACTCCTTACTACACCCAACACTCCTTACTACACCCCACACTCCTTACTACACCCAACACTCCTTACTACACCCAACACTCCTTACTACACCCAACACTCCTTACTACACCCAACACTCCTTACTACACCCCACACTCCTTACTACACCCCACACTCCTTACTACACCCTTCATCTCCCTTACTACACCCAACACTCCTTACTACACCCCACACTCCTTACTACACCCCACACTCCTTACTACACCCTTCATCTCCCTTACTACACCCAACACTCCTTACTACACCCCACACTCCTTACTACACCCCACACTCCTTACTACACCCCACACTCCTTACTACACTCCATACTCCTTACTACACCCCACACTCCTTACTACACCCCACACTCCTTACTACACCCCACACTTCTTACTACACCCCACACTCCTTACTACACCCTTCATCTCCCTTACTACACCAAACACTCCTTACTACACCCCACACTCCTTACTACACCCCACACTCCTTACTGCACCCAACACTCCTTACTACACCCAACACTCCTTACTACACCCAACACTCCTTACTACACCCAACACTCCTTACTACACCCCACACTCCTTACTGCACCCAACACTCCTTACTACACCCAACACTCCTTACTACACCCCACACTCCTTACTACACCCAACACTCCTTACTACATCCCCCACTCCTTACTACACCCCACACTCCTTACTACACCCCACACTCCTTACTACACCCCACACTCCTTACTACACCTCACACTCCTTACTACACCCAACACTCCTTACTACACCCAACACTCCTTACTACACCCAACACTCCTTACTACACCCAACACTCCTTACTACACCCAACACTCCTTACTACACCCTTCATCTCCCTTACTACACCCCACACTCCTTACTACACCCCACACTCCTTACTACACCCACACTCCTTACTACACCCAACACTCTTTACTACACCCAACACTCCTTACTACACCCTTCATCTCCCTTACTACACCCAACACTCCTTAATACACGCCACACTCTTTACTACACCCAACACTCCTTACTACACCCAACACTCCTTAATACACCCCACACTCCTTACTACACCCAACACTCCGTACTACACCCAACACTCCTTACTATACCCAACACTCCTTACTACACCCAACACTCCTTACTACACCCAACACTCCTTACTACACTCCACACTCCTTACTACACCCAACACTCCTTACTACACCCACACTCCTTACTACACCCCACACTCCTTACTACACCCCACACTCCTTACTACACCCCACACTCCTTACTACACCCAACACTCCTTACTACACCCCACACTACTTACTTCACCCCACACTCCTTACTACACCCAACACTCCTTACTACACCCTTCATCTCCCTTACTACACCCCACACTCCTTACTACACCCCACACTCCTTACTACACCCAACACTCCTTACTACACCCAACACTCCTTACTACACCCTTCATCTCCCTTACTACACCCCCCACTCCTTACTACACCCAACACTCCGTACTACACCCTTCATCTCCTTTACTACACCCAACACTCCTTACTACACCCCACACTCCTTACTACACCCTTCTCTCCCTTACTACACCCAACACTCCTTACTACACCCCACACTCCTTACTACACCCTTCATCTCCCTTACTACACCCCCCCACTCCTTACTACACCCAACACTCCTTACTACACCCCCCACTCCTTACTACACCCCACACTCCTTACTACACCCCACACTCCTTACTACACCCCACACTCCTTACTACACCCCACACTCCTTACTACACCCCACACTCCTTACTACACCCAACACTCCTTACTACACCCCCCACTCCTTACTACACCCCACACTCCTTACTACACCCAACACTCCTTACTACACCCCACACTCCTTACTACACCCAACACTCCTTACTACACCTCACACTCCTTACTACACCCCACACTCCTTACTACACCCAACACTCCTTACTACACCCCACACTCCTTACTACACCCCACACTCCTTACTACACCCCACACTCCTTACTACACCCCACACTCCTTACTACACCCCACACTCCTTACTACACCCCACACTCCTTACTACACCCCACACTCCTTACTACACCCCACACTCCTTACTACACCCCACAGTCCTTACTACACCCCACACTCCATACTACACCCTTCATCTCCCTTACTACACCCCCCACTCCTTACTACACCCAACACTCCTTACTACACCCCACACTCCTTACTACACCCAACACTCCTTACTACACCCAACACTCCTTACTACACCCCACACTCCTTACTACACCCCACACTCCTTACTACACCCCACAGTCCTTACTACACCCCACAGTCCTTACTACACCCCAAACTCCTTACTACACCCCACAGTCCTTACTACACCCTTCATCTCCCTTATTACACCCCCCACTCCTTACTACACCCAACACTCCTTACTACACCCCCACTCCTTACTACACCCCACACTCCTTACTACACTTCACACTCCTTACTACACTCCACACTCCTTACTACACCCCACACTCCTTACTACACCCCACACTCCTTACTACACCCCACACTCCTTACTACACCCCACACTCCTTACTACACCCCACACTCCTTACTACACCCCACACTCCTTACTACACCCCACACTCCTTACTACACCCCACACCCCACACTCCTTACTACACCCCACACTCCTTACTACACCCCACACTCCTTACTACACCCCACACTCCTTACTACACCCCACACTCCTTACTACACCCCACACTCCTTACTACACCCCACACTCCTTACTACACCCCACACTCCTTACTACACCCCACACCCCACACTCCTTACTACACCCCACACTCCTTACTACACCCCCCACTCCTTACTACACCCAACACTCCTTACTACACCCAACACTCCTTACTACACCCCCCACACCTTACTACACCCCACACTCCTTACTACACCCCACACTCCTTACTACACCCTTCATCTCCCTTACTACACCCCCCACTCCTTACTACACCCCACACTCCTTACTACATCCTTCATCTCCCTTACTACACCCAACACTCCTTACTACACCCAACACTCCTTACTACACCCTTCATCTCCCTTACTACACCCCACACTCCTTACTACACCCCACACTCCTTACTACACCCCCCACTCCTTACTACACCCCACACCCCTTACTACACCCCCCACTCCTTACTACACCTCCCACTCCTTACTACACCCACACTCCTTACTACACCCCACACTCCTTACTACACCCTTCATCTCCCTTAATACACCCCCCACTCCTTACTACACCCCACACTCCTTACTACACCCTTCATCTCCCTTACTACACCCTACACTCCTTACTACACCCCACACTCCTTACTACACCCCACACTCCTTACTACACCCCACACTCCTTACTACACCCCACACTCCTTACTACACCCACACTCCTTACTACACCCCACACTCCTTACTACACCCTTAATCTCCCTTACTACACCCCCCCACTCCTTACTACACCCCACACTCCTTACTACACCCTTCATCTCCCTTACTACACCCCACACTCCTTACTACACCCAACACTCCTTACTACACCCCACACCCCACACTCCTTACTACACCCCCCACTCCTTACTACACCCCCCACTCCTTACTACACCCAACACTCCTTACTACACCCAACACTCCTTACTACACCCCACACCCCACACTCCTTACTACACCCCCCACTCCTTACTACACCCAACACTCCTTACTACACCCAACACTCCTTACTACACCCCACACTACACACTCCTTACTACACCCCACACTCCTTACTACACCCCACACTCCTTACTACACCCCACACTCCTTACTACACCCCACACTCCTTACTACACCCCGCACTCCTTACTTCACCCAACACTCCTTACTACACCCAACACTCCTTACTACACCCCACACCCCACACTCCTTACTACACCCCCCACTCCTTACTACACCCCCCACTCCTTACTACACCCAACACTCCTTACTACACCCAACACTCCTTACTACACCCCACACCCCACACTCCTTACTACACCCCCCACTCCTTACTACACCCAACACTCCTTACTACACCCAACACTCCTTACTACACCCCACACTCCACACTCCTTACTACACCCCACACTCCTTACTACACCCAACACTCCTTACTACACCCCACACTCCTTACTACACCCAACACTCCTTACTACACCCCACACTCCACACTCCTTACTACACCCCACACTCCTTACTACACCCCACACTTCTTACTACACCCCACACTCCTTACTACACCCCCCACTCCTTACTACACACAACACTCCTTACTACACACAACACTCCTTACTACACCCCACACTCCTTACTACACCCCCCACTCCTTACTACACCCCACTCCTTACTACACCCAACACTCCTTACTACACCCAACACTCCTTACTAAACCCCACACCCCACACTCCTTACTACACCCCCCACTCCTTACTACACCCAACACTCCTTACTACACCCAACACTCTTTACTACACCCCACACTCCACACTCCTTACTACACCCCACACTCCTTACTACACCCAACACTCCTTACTACACCCCACACTCCTTACTACACCCCACACTCCTTACTTCACCCCCCACTCCTTACTACACCCCCCACTCCTTACTACACCCCACACTCCTTACTACACCCCACACTCCTTACTACACCCCACACTCCTTACTACACCCAACACTCCTTACTACACCCCACACTCCTTACTACACCCCACACTCCTTACTACACCCCACACTCCTTACTACACCCCACACTCCTTACTACACCCCACACTCCTTACTACACCCCACACTCCTTACTACACCCCACACTCCTTACTACACCCCACACACCTTACTACACCCAACACTCCTTACTACACCCCACACTCCTTACTACACCCAACACTCCTTACTACACCCAACACTCCTTACTACACCCCACACTACACACTCCTTACTACACCCCACACTCCTTACTACACCCCACACTCCTTACTACACCCCACACTCCTTACTACACCCCCCACTCCTTACTTCACCCAACACTCCTTACTACACCCAACACTCCTTACTACACCCCACACCCCACACTCCTTACTACACCCCCCACTCCTTACTACACCCCCCCCTCCTTACTACACCCAACACTCCTTACTACACCCAACACTCCTTACTACACCCCACACCCCACACTCCTTACTACACCCCCCACTCCTTACTACACCCAACACTCCTTACTACACCCAACACTCCTTACTACACCCCACACTCCACACTCCTTACTACACCCCACACTCCTTACTACACCCAACACTCCTTACTACACCCCACACTCCTTACTACACCCAACACTCCTTACTACACCCCACACTCCACACTCCTTACTACACCCCACACTCCTTACTACACCCCACACTCCTTACTACACCCCACACTCCTTACTACACCCCACACTCCTTACTACACCCCCCACTCCTTACTACACCCAACACTCCTTACTACACACAACACTCCTTACTACAACCCAACACTCCTTACTACACCCCACACCCCACACTCCTTACTACACCCCCCACTCCTTACTACACCCCCCACTCCTTACTACACCCAACACTCCTTACTACACCCAACACTCCTTACTACACCCCACACCCCACACTCCTTACTACACCCCCCACTCCTTACTACACCCAACACTCCTTACTACACCCAACACTCCTTACTACACCCCACACTCCACACTCCTTACTACACCCCACACTCCTTACTACACCCAACACTCCTTACTACACCCCACACTCCTTACTACACCCAACACTCCTTACTACACCCCACACTCCACACTCCTTACTACACCCCACACTCCTTACTACACCCCACACTCCTTACTACACCCCACACTCCTTACTACACCCCCCACTCCTTACTACACCCAACACTCCTTACTACACACAACACTCCTTACTACACCCCCCACTCCTTACTACACCCCACACTCCTTACTACACCCAACACTCCTTACTACACCCAACACTCCTTACTACACCCCACACCCCACACTCCTTACTACACCCCCCACTCCTTACTACACCCAACACTCCTTACTACACCCAACACTCCTTACTACACCCCACACTCCACACTCCTTACTACACCCCACACTCCTTACTACACCCAACACTCCTTACTACACCCCACACTCCTTACTACACCCCACACTCCTTACTTCACCCCCCACTCCTTACTACACCCCCCACTCCTTACTACACCCCCCACTCCTTACTACACCCCACACTCCTTACTACACCCCACACTCCTTACTACACCCAACACTCCTTACTACACCCCACACTCCTTACTAAACCCCACACTCCTTACTACACCCCACACTCCTTACTACACCCCACACTCCTTACTACACCCCACACTCCTTACTACACCCCACACTCCTTACTACACCACACACTCCTTACTACACCCAACACTCCTTACTACACCCCACACTACACACTCCTTACTACACCCCACACTCCTTACTACACCCCACACTCCTTACTACACCCCACACTCCTTACTACACCCCCCACTCCTTACTTCACCCAACACTCCTTACTACACCCAACACTCCTTACTACACCCCACACCCCACACTCCTTACTACACCCCCCACTCCTTACTACACCCCCCACTCCTTACTACACCCAACACTCCTTACTACACCCAACACTCCTTACTACACCCCACACCCCACACTCCTTACTACACCCCCCACTCCTTACTACACCCAACACTCCTTACTACACCCAACACTCCTTACTACACCCCACACTCCACACTCCTTACTACACCCCACACTCCTTACTACACCCAACACTCCTTACTACACCCCACACTCCTTACTACACCCAACACTCCTTACTACACCCCACACTCCACACTCCTTACTACACCCCACACTCCTTACTACACCCCACACTCCTTACTACACCCCACACTCCTTACTACACCCCCCACTCCTTACTACACCCAACACTCCTTACTACACACAACACTCCTTACTACAACCCACACTCCTTACTACACCCCACACTCCTTACTACACCCAACACTCCTTACTACACCCAACACTACTTACTACACCCCACACCCCACACTCCTTACTACACCCCCCACTCCTTACTACACCCAACACTCCTTACTACACCCAACACTCCTTACTACACCCCACACTCCACACTCCTTACTACACCCCACACTCCTTACTACACCCAACACTCCTTACTACACCCCACACTCCTTACTACACCCCACACTCCTTACTTCACCCCCCACTCCTTACTACACCCCCCACTCCTTACTACACCCCCCACTCCTTACTACACCCCACACTCCTTACTACACCCCACACTCCTTACTACACCCAACACTCCTTACTACACCCCACACTCCTTACTAAACCCCACACTCCTTACTACACCCCACACTCCTTACTACACCCCACACTCCTTACTACACCCCACACTCCTTACTACACCCCACACTCCTTACTACACCACACACTCCTTACTACACCCCACACTCCTTACTACACCCCCCACTCCTTACTACACCCCACACTCCTTACTACACCCCACACTCCTTACTACACCCCACACTCCTTACTACACCCCACACTCCTTACTATACCCAACACTCCTTACTACACCCCACACTCCTTACTACACCCAACACTCCTTACTACACCCCACACTCCTTACTACACCCCACACTCCATACTACACCCTTCATCTCCCTTACTACACCCCCCACTCCTTACTACACCCAACACTCCTTACTACACCCCACACTCCTTACTACACCCAACACTCCTTACTACACCCAACACTCCTTACTACACCCCACACTCCTTACTACACCCCACACTCCTTACTACACCCCACAGTCCTTACTACACCCCACAGTCCTTACTACACCCCACACTCCTTACTACACCCCACAGTCCTTACTACACCCTTCATCTCCCTTACTACACCCCCCACTCCTTACTACACCCAACACTCCTTACTACACCCCCCACTCCTTACTACACCCCACACTCCTTACTACACTCCACACTCCTTACTACACTCCACACTCCTTACTACACCCCACACTCCTTACTACACCCCACACTCCTTACTACACCCCACACTCCTTACTACACCCCACACCCCACACTCCTTACTACACCCCACACTCCTTACTACACCCCACACCCCACACTCCTTACTACACCCCACACTCCTTACTACACCCCACACTCCTTACTACACCCCACACCCCACACTCCTTACTACACCCCACACTCCTTACTACACCCCCCACTCCTTACTACACCCAACACTCCTTACTACACCCAACACTCCTTACTACACCCCCCACACCTTACTACACCCCACACTCCTTACTACACCCCACACTCCTTACTACACCCTTCATCTCCCTTACTACACCCCACAGTCCTTACTACACCCCACACTCCTTACTACACCCTTCATCTCCCTTACTACACCCCCCACTCCTAAACTACACCCCACACTCCTTACTACATCCTTCATCTCCCTTACTACACCCAACACTCCTTACTACACCCAACACTCCTTACTACACCCTTCATCTCCCTTACTACACCCCACACTCCTAACTACACCCCACACTCCTTACTACACCCCCCACTCCTTACTACACCCCACACTCCTTACTACACCCCCCACTCCTTACTACACCTCCCACTCCTTACTACACCCCACACTCCTTACTACACCCCACACTCCTTACTACACCCCCCACTCCTTACTACACCCCACACTCCTTACTACACCCCACACTCCTTACTACACCCCACACTCCTTACTACACCCAACACTCCTTACTACACCCCACACTCCTTACTACACCCCACACTCCTTACTACACCCCACACTCCTTACTACACCCCACACTCCTTACTACACCCCACACTCCTTACTACACCCCACACTCCTTACTACACCCCACACTCCTTACTACACCCCACACACCTTAGTACACCCAACACTCCTTACTACACCCCACACTCCTTACTACACCCAACACTCCTTACTACACCCCACACTCCTTACTACACCCAACACTCCTTACTACACCCCACACTCCTTACTACACCCCACACTCCTTACTTCACCCCCCACTCCTTACTACACCCCCCACTCCTTACTACACCCCACACTCCTTACTACACCCCACACTCCTTACTACACCCCACACTCCTTACTACACCCAACACTCCTTACTACACCCCACACTCCTTACTACACCCCACACTCCTTACTACACCCCACACTCCTTACTACACCCCACACTCCTTACTACACCCCACACTCCTTACTACACCCCACACTCCTTACTACACCCCACACTCCTTACTACACCCCACACACCTTACTACACCCAACACTCCTTACTACACCCCACACTCCTTACTACACCCAACACTCCTTACTACACCCAACACTCCTTACTACACCCCACACTACACACTCCTTACTACACCCCACACTCCTTACTACACCCCACACTCCTTACTACACCCCACACTCCTTACTACACCCCCCACTCCTTACTTCACCCAACACTCCTTACTACACCCAACACTCCTTACTACACCCCACACCCCACACTCCTTACTACACCCCCCACTCCTTACTACACCCCCCACTCCTTACTACACCCAACACTCCTTACTACACCCAACACTCCTTACTACACCCCACACCCCACACTCCTTACTACACCCCCCACTCCTTACTACACCCAACACTCCTTACTACACCCAACACTCCTTACTACACCCCACACTCCACACTCCTTACTACACCCCACACTCCTTACTACACCCAACACTCCTTACTACACCCCACACTCCTTACTACACCCAACACTCCTTACTACACCCCACACTCCACACTCCTTACTACACCCCACACTCCTTACTACACCCCACACTCCTTACTACACCCCCCACTCCTTACTACACCCAACACTCCTTACTACACACAACACTCCTTACTACAACCCACACTCCTTACTACACCCCCCACTCCTTACTACACCCCACACTCCTTACTACACCCAACACTCCTTACTACACCCAACACTCCTTACTACACCCCACACCCCACACTCCTTACTACACCCCCCACTCCTTACTACACCCAACACTCCTTACTACACCCAACACTCCTTACTACACCCCACACTCCACACTCCTTACTACACCCCACACTCCTTACTACACCCAACACTCCTTACTACACCCCACACTCCTTACTACACCCCACACTCCTTACTTCACCTCCCACTCCTTACTACACCCCCCACTCCTTACTACACCCCCCACTCCTTACTACACCCCACACTCCTTACTACACCCCACTCTCCTTACTACACCCAACACTCCTTACTACACCCCACACTCCTTACTAAACCCCACACTCCTTACTACACCCCACACTCCTTACTACACCCCACACTCCTTACTACACCACACACTCCTTACTACACCCCACACTCCTTACTACACCCCCCACTCCTTACTACACCCCACACTCCTTACTACACCCCACACTCCTTACTACACCCCACACTCCTTACTACACCCCACAGTCCTTACTATACCCAACACTCCTTACTACACCCCACACTCCTTACTACACCCAACACTCCTTACTACACCCCACACTCCTTACTACACCCCACACTCCATACTACACCCTTCATCTCCCTTACTACACCCCCCACTCCTTACTACACCCAACACTCCTTACTACACCCCACACTCCTTACTACACCCAACACTCCTTACTACACCCCACAGTCCTTACTACACCCCACACTCCTTACTACACCCCACAGTCCTTACTACACCCCACAGTCCTTACTACACCCCACACTCCTTACTACACCCCACAGTCCTTACTACACCCTTCATCTCCCTTACTACACCCCCCACTCCTTACTACACCCAACACTCCTTACTACACCCCCCACTCCTTACTACACCCCACACTCCTTACTACACTCCACACTCCTTACTACACTCCACACTCCTTACTACACCCCACACTCCTTACTACACCCCACACTCCTTACTACACCCCACACTCCTTACTACACCCCACACCCCACACTCCTTACTACACCCCACACTCCTTACTACACCCCACACCCCACACTCCTTACTACACCCCACACTCCTTACTACACCCCACACTCCTTACTACACCCCACACCCCACACTCCTTACTACACCCCACACTCCTTACTACACCCCCCACTCCTTACTACACCCAACACTCCTTACTACACCCAACACTCCTTACTACACCCCCCACACCTTACTACACCCCACACTCCTTACTACACCCCACACTCCTTACTACACCCTTCATCTCCCTTACTACACCCCACAGTCCTTACTACACCCCACACTCCTTACTACACCCTTCATCTCCCTTACTACACCCCCCACTCCTAAACTACACCCCACACTCCTTACTACATCCTTCATCTCCCTTACTACACCCAACACTCCTTACTACACCCAACACTCCTTACTACACCCTTCATCTCCCTTACTACACCCCACACTCCTAACTACACCCCACACTCCTTACTACACCCCCCACTCCTTACTACACCCCACACTCCTTACTACACCCCCCACTCCTTACTACACCTCCCACTCCTTACTACACCCCACACTCCTTACTACACCCCACACTCCTTACTACACCCCCCACTCCTTACTACACCCCACACTCCTTACTACACCCCACACTCCTTACTACACCCCACACTCCTTACTACACCCAACACTCCTTACTACACCCCACACTCCTTACTACACCCCACACTCCTTACTACACCCCACACTCCTTACTACACCCCACACTCCTTACTACACCCCACACTCCTTACTACACCCCACACTCCTTACTACACCCCACACTCCTTACTACACCCCACACACCTTACTACACCCAACACTCCTTACTACACCCCACACTCCTTACTACACCCAACACTCCTTACTACACCCAACACTCCTTACTACACCCCACACTACACACTCCTTACTACACCCCACACTCCTTACTACACCCCACACTCCTTACTACACCCCACACTCCTTACTACACCCCACACTCCTTACTACACCCCCCACTCCTTACTTCACCCAACACTCCTTACTACACCCAACACTCCTTACTACACCCCACACCCCACACTCCTTACTACACCCCCCACTCCTTACTACACCCCCCACTCCTTACTACACCCAACACTCCTTACTACACCCAACACTCCTTACTACACCCCACACCCCACACTCCTTACTACACCCCCCACTCCTTACTACACCCAACACTCCTTACTACACCCAACACTCCTTACTACACCCCACACTCCACACTCCTTACTACACCCCACACTCCTTACTACACCCAACACTCCTTACTACACCCCACACTCCTTACTACACCCAACACTCCTTACTACACCCCACACTCCACACTCCTTACTACACCCCACACTCCTTACTACACCCCACACTCCTTACTACACCCCACACTCCTTACTACACCCCCCACTCCTTACTACACCCAACACTCCTTACTACACACAACACTCCTTACTACAACCCACACTCCTTACTACACCCCCCACTCCTTACTACACCCCACACTCCTTACTACACCCAACACTCCTTACTACACCCAACACTCCTTACTACACCCCACACCCCACACTCCTTACTACACCCCCCACTCCTTACTACACCCAACACTCCTTACTACACCCAACACTCCTTACTACACCCCACACTCCACACTCCTTACTACACCCCACACTCCTTACTACACCCAACACTCCTTACTACACCCCACACTCCTTACTACACCCCACACTCCTTACTTCACCCCCCACTCCTTACTACACCCCCCACTCCTTACTACACCCCCCACTCCTTACTACACCCCACACTCCTTACTACACCCCACACTCCTTACTACACCCAACACTCCTTACTACACCCCACACTCCTTACTAAACCCCACACTCCTTACTACACCCCACACTCCTTACTACACCCCACACTCCTTACTACACCCCACACTCCTTACTACACCCCACACTCCTTACTACACCACACACTCCTTACTACACCCCACACTCCTTACTACACCCCCCACTCCTTACTACACCCCACACTCCTTACTACACCCCACACTCCTTACTACACCCAACACTCCTTACTACACCCCACACTCCTTACTACACCCAACACTCCTTACTACACCCCACACTCCTTACTACACCCCACACTCCATACTACACCCTTCATCTCCCTTACTACACCCCCCACTCCTTACTACACCCAACACTCCTTACTACACCCCACACTCCTTACTACACCCAACACTCCTTACTACACCCAACACTCCTTACTACACCCCACACTCCTTACTACACCCCACACTCCTTACTACACCCCACAGTCCTTACTACACCCCACAGTCCTTACTACACCCCACACTCCTTACTACACCCCACAGTCCTTACTACACCCTTCATCTCCCTTACTACACCCCCCACTCCTTACTACACCCAACAGTCCTTACTACACCCCCCACTCCTTACTACACCCCACACTCCTTACTACACTCCACACTCCTTACTACACTCCACACTCCTTACTACACCCCATACTCCTTACTACACCCCACACTCCTTACTACACCCCACACTCCTTACTACACCCCACACCCCACACTCCTTACTACACCCCACACTCCTTACTACACCCCACACCCCACACTCCTTACTACACCCCACACTCCTTACTACACCCCACACTCCTTACTACACCCCACACCCCACACTCCTTACTACACCCCACACTCCTTACTACACCCCCCACTCCTTACTACACCCAACACTCCTTACTACACCCAACACTCCTTACTACACCCCCCACACCTTACTACACCCCACACTCCTTACTACACCCCACACTCCTTACTACACCCTTCATCTCCCTTACTACACCCCACAGTCCTTACTACACCCCACACTCCTTACTACACCCTTCATCTCCCTTACTACACCCCCCACTCCTTACTACACCCCACACTCCTTACTACATCCTTCATCTCCCTTACTACACCCAACACTCCTTACTACACCCAACACTCCTTACTACACCCTTCATCTCCCTTACTACACCCCACACTCCTAACTACACCCCACACTCCTTACTACACCCCCCACTCCTTACTACACCCCACACTCCTTACTACACACCCCACTCCTTACTACACCTCCCACTCCTTACTACACCCCACACTCCTTACTACACCCCACACTCCTTACTACACCCCACACTCCTTACTACACCCCCCACTCCTTACTACACCCAACACTCCTTACTACACACAACACTCCTTACTACACCCCACACTCCTTACTACACCCCCCACTCCTTACTACACCCCACACTCCTTACTACACCCAACACTCCTTACTACACCCCACACCCCACACTCCTTACTACACCCCCCACTCCTTACTACACCCAACACTCCTTACTACACCCAACACTCCTTACTACATCCCACACTCCACACTCCTTACTACACCCCACACTCCTTACTACACCCAACACTCCTTACTACACCCAACACTCCTTACTACACCCCACACTCCTTACTACACCCCACACTCCTTACTACACCCCACAGTCCTTACTACACCCCACAGTCCTTACTACACCCCACACTCCTTACTACACCCCACAGTCCTTACTACACCCTTCATCTCCCTTACTACACCCCCCACTCCTTACTACACCCAACACTCCTTACTACACCCCCCACTCCTTACTACACCCCACACTCCTTACTACACTCCACACTCCTTACTACACTCCACACTCCTTACTACACCCCACACTCCTTACTACACCCCACACTCCTTACTACACCCCACACTCCTTACTACACCCCACACCCCACACTCCTTACTACACCCCACACTCCTTACTACACCCCACACCCCACACTCCTTACTACACCCCACACTCCTTACTACACCCCACAATCCTTACTACACCCAACACTCCTTACTACACCCAACACTCCTTACTACACCCCACACTCCTTACTACACCCCACACTCCTTACTACACCCCCCACTCCTTACTACACCCAACACTCCTTACTACACCCAACACTCCTTACTACACCCCACACTCCACACTCCTTACTACACCCCACACTCCTTACTACACCCAACACTCCTTACTACACCCAACACTCCTTACTACACCCCACACTCCTTACTACACCCCACACTCCTTACTACACCCCACAGTCCTTACTACACCCCACAGTCCTTACTACACCCCACACTCCTTACTACACCCCACACCCCACACTCCTTACTACACCCCACACTCCTTACTACACCCCCCACTCCTTACTACACCCAACACTCCTTACTACACCCAACACTCCTTACTACACCCCCCACTACTTACTACACCCCACACTCCTTACTACACCCCACACTCCTTACTACACCCTTCATCTCCCTTACTACACCCCACAGTCCTTACTACACCCCACACTCCTTACTACACCCTTCATCTCCCTTACTACACCCCCCACTCCTTACTACACCCCACACTCCTTACTACATCCTTCATCTCCCTTACTACACCCAACACTCCTTACTACACCCAACACTCCTTACTACACCCTTCATCTCCCTTACTACACCCCACACTCCTAACTACACCCCACACTCCTTACTACACCCCCCACTCCTTACTACACCCCACACTCCTTACTACACCCCCCACTCCTTACTAAACCTCCCACTCCTTACTACACCCCACACTCCTTACTACACCCCACACTCCTTACTACACCCCACACTCCTTACTACACCCCACACTCCTTACTACACCCCCCACTCCTTACTACACCCAACACTCCTTACTACACACAACACTCCTTACTACACCCCACACTCCTTACTACACCCCCCACTCCTTACTACACCCCACACTCCTTACTACACCCAACACTCCTTACTACACCCCACACCCCACACTCCTTACTACACCCAACACTCCTTACTACACCCCACACTCCTTACTACACCCCACACTCCTTACTACACCCCACAGTCCTTACTACACCCCACAGTCCTTACTACACCCCACACTCCTTACTACACCCCACACTCCTTACTACATCCTTCATCTCCCTTACTACACCCAACACTCCTTACTACACCCAACACTCCTTACTACACCCTTCATCTCCCTTACTACACCCCACACTCCTAACTACACCCCACACTCCTTACTACACCCCCCACTCCTTACTACACCCAACACTCCTTACTACACCCCACACTCCACACTCCTTACTACACCCCACACTCCTTACTACACCCCACACTCCTTACTACACCCCACACTCCTTACTACACCCCCCACTCCTTACTACACCCAACACTCCTTACTACACACAACACTCCTTACTACACCCCACACTCCTTACTACACCCCCCACTCCTTACTACACCCCCCACTCCTTACTACACCCAACACTCCTTACTACACCCCACACTCCTTACTACACCCCACAGTCCTTACTACACCCTTCATCTCCCTTACTACACCCCCCACTCCTTACTACACCCAACACTCCTTACTACACCCCCCACTCCTTACTACACCCCACACTCCTTACTACACTCCACACTCCTTACTACACTCCACACTCCTTACTACACCCCACACTCCTTACTACACCCCACACTCCTTACTACACCCCACACTCCTTACTACACCCCACACCCCACACTCCTTACTACACCCCACACTCCTTACTACACCCCACACCCCACACTCCTTACTACACCCCACACTCCTTACTACACCCCACACCCCACACTCCTTACTACACCCCACACTCCTTACTACACCCCCCACTCCTTACTACACCCAACACTCCTTACTACACCCAACACTCCTTACTACACCCCCCACACCTTACTACACCCCACACTCCTTACTACACCCCACACTCCTTACTACACCCTTCATCTCCCTTACTACACCCCACAGTCCTTACTACACCCCACACTCCTTACTACACCCTTCATCTCCCTTACTACACCCCCCACTCCTTACTACACCCCACACTCCTTACTACATCCTTCATCTCCCTTACTACACCCAACACTCCTTACTACACCCAACACTCCTTACTACACCCTTCATCTCCCTTACTACACCCCACACTCCTAACTACACCCCACACTCCTTACTACACCCCCCACTCCTTACTACACCCCACACTCCTTACTACACCCCCCACTCCTTACTAAACCTCCCACTCCTTACTACACCCCACACTCCTTACTACACCCCACACTCCTTACTACACCCCACACTCCTTACTACACCCCACACTCCTTACTACACCCCCCACTCCTTACTACACCCAACACTCCTTACTACACACAACACTCCTTACTACACCCCACACTCCTTACTACACCCCCCACTCCTTACTACACCCCACACTCCTTACTACACCCAACACTCCTTACTACACCCCACACCCCACACTCCTTACTACACCCCCCACTCCTTACTACACCCAACACTCCTTACTACACCCAACACTCCTTACTACACCCCACACTCCACACTCCTTACTACACCCCACACTCCTTACTACACCCAACACTCCTTACTACACCCAACACTCCTTACTACACCCCACACTCCTTACTACACCCCACACTCCTTACTACACCCCACAGTCCTTACTACACCCCACAGTCCTTACTACACCCCACACTCCTTACTACACCCCACAGTCCTTACTACACCCTTCATCTCCCTTACTACACCCCCCACTCCTTACTACACCCAACACTCCTTACTACACCCCCCACTCCTTACTACACCCCACACTCCTTACTACACTCCACACTCCTTACTACACTCCACACTCCTTACTACACCCCACACTCCTTACTACACCCCACACTCCTTACTACACCCCACACCCCACACTCCTTACTACACCCCACACTCCTTACTACACCCCACACCCCACACTCCTTACTACACCCCACACTCCTTACTACACCCCACACTCCTTACTACACCCCACACTCCTTACTACACCCCACAGTCCTTACTACACCCCACAGTCCTTTCTACACCCCACACTCCTTACTACACCCCACAGTCCTTACTACACCCTTCATCTCCCTTACTACACCCCCCACTCCTTACTACACCCAACACTCCTTACTACACCCAACACTCCTTACTACACCCCCCACACCTTACTACACCCCACACTCCTTACTACACCCCACACTCCTTACTACACCCTTCATCTCCCTTACTACACCCCACAGTCCTTACTACACCCCACACTCCTTACTACACCCTTCATCTCCCTTACTACACCCTCCACTCCTTACTACACCCCACACTCCTTACTACATCCTTCATCTCCCTTACTACACCCAACACTCCTTACTACACCCAACACTCCTTACTACACCCTTCATCTCCCTTACTACACCCCACAGTCCTTACTACACCCCACACTCCTTACTACACCCTTCATCTCCCTTACTACACCCCCCACTCTTTACTACACCCCACACTCCTTACTACATCCTTCATCTCCCTTACTACACCCAACACTCCTTACTACACCCAACACTCCTTACTACACCCTTCATCTCCCTTACTACACCCCACACTCCTAACTACACCCCACACTCCTTACTACACCCCCCACTCCTTACTACACCCAACACTCCTTACTACACCCCACACTCCACACTCCTTACTACACCCCACACTCCTTACTACACCCCACACTCCTTACTACACCCCACACTCCTTACTACACCCCCCACTCCTTACTACACCCAACACTCCTTACTACACACAACACTCCTTACTACACCCCACACTCCTTACTACACCCCCCACTCCTTACTACACCCCCCACTCCTTACTACACCCAACACTCCTTACTACACCCAACACTCCTTACTACACCCCACACCCCACACTCCTTACTACACCCCCCACTCCTTACTACACCCAACACTCCTTACTACACCCAACACTCCTTACTACACCCCACACTCCACACTCCTTACTACACCCCACACTCCTTACTACACCCAACACTCCTTACTACACCCCACACTCCTTACTACACCCCACACTCCTTACTTCACCCCCCACTCCTTACTACACCCCCCACTCCTTACTACACCCCACACTCCTTACTACACCCCACACTCCTTACTACACCCAACACTCCTTACTACACCCCACACTCCTTACTACACCCCACACTCCTTACTACACCCCACACTCCTTACTACACCCCACACTCCTTACTACACCCCACACTCCTTACTACACCCCACACTCCTTACTACACGACACACTCCTTACTACACCCCACACTCCTTACTACACCCCACACTCCTTACTACACCCCACACTCCTTACTACACCCCACAGTCCTTACTATACCCAACACTCCTTACTACACCCCACACTCCTTACTACACCCAACACTCCTTACTACACCCCACACTCCTTACTACACCCCACACTCCATACTACACCCTTCATCTCCCTTACTACACCCCCCACTCCTTACTACACCCAACACTCCTTACTACACCCCACACTCCTTACTACACCCAACACTCCTTACTACACCCAACACTCCTTACTACACCCCACACTCCTTACTACACCCCACACTCCTTACTACACCCCACAGTCCTTACTACACCCCACAGTCCTTACTACACCCCACAGTCCTTACTACACCCCACAGTCCTTACTACACCCTTCATCTCCCTTACTACACCCCCCACTCCTTACTACACCCAACACTCCTTACTACACCCCCCACTCCTTACTACACCCCACACTCCTTACTACACTCCACACTCCTTACTACACTCCACACTCCTTACTACACCCCACACTCCTTACTACACCCCACACTCCTTACTACACCCCACACTCCTTACTACACCCCACACCCCACACTCCTTACTACACCCCACACTCCTTACTACACCCCACACCCCACACTCCTTACTACACCCCACACTCCTTACTACACCCCACACTCCTTACTACACCCCACACTCCTTACTACACCCCCCACTCCTTACTACACCCAACACTCCTTACTACACCCAACACTCCTTACTACACCCCCCACACCTTACTACACCCCACACTCCTTACTACACCCCACACTCCTTACTACACCCTTCATCTCCCTTACTACACCCCACAGTCCTTACTACACCCCACACTCCTTACTACACCCTTCATCTCCCTTACTACACCCCCCACTCCTTACTACACCCCCCACTCCTTACTACACCCAACACTCCTTACTACACGACACACTCCTTACTACACCCCACACTCCTTACTACACCCCACACTCCTTACTACACCCCACACCCCACACTCCTTACTACACCCCACACTCCTTACTACACCCCACACCCCACACTCCTTACTACACCCCACACTCCTTACTACACCCCACAATCCTTACTACACCCCACACTCCTTACTACACCCCACAGTCCTTACTACACCCCACAGTCCTTACTACACCCCACACTCCTTACTACACCCCACAGTCCTTACTACACCCTTCATCTCCCTTACTACACCCCCCACTCCTTACTACACCCAACACTCCTTACTACACCCAACACTCCTTACTACACCCCCCACACCTTACTACACCCCACACTCCTTACTACACCCCACACTCCTTACTACACCCTTCATCTCCCTTACTACACCCCACACTCCTTACTACACCCTTCATCTCCCTTACTACACCCCCCACTCCTTACTACACCCCACACTCCTTACTACATCCTTCATCTCCCTTACTACACCCAACACTCCTTACTACACCCAACACTCCTTACTACACCCTTCATCTCCCTTACTACACCCCACAGTCCTTACTACACCCCACACTCCTTACTACACCCTTCATCTCCCTTACTACACCCCCCACTCTTTACTACACCCCACACTCCTTACTACATCCTTCATCTCCCTTACTACACCCAACACTCCTTACTACACCCAACACTCCTTACTACACCCTTCATCTCCCTTACTACACCCCACACTCCTAACTACACCCCACACTCCTTACTACACCCCCCACTCCTTACTACACCCAACACTCCTTACTACACCCCACACTCCACACTCCTTACTACACCCCACACTCCTTACTACACCCCACACTCCTTACTACACCCCACACTCCTTACTACACCCCCCACTCCTTACTACACCCAACACTCCTTACTACACACAACACTCCTTACTACACCCCACACTCCTTACTACACCCCCCACTCCTTACTACACCCCCCACTCCTTACTACACCCAACACTCCTTACTACACCCCACACTCCTTACTACACCCCACAGTCCTTACTACACCCTTCATCTCCCTTACTACACCCCCCACTCCTTACTACACCCAACACTCCTTACTACACCCCCCACTCCTTACTACACCCCACACTCCTTACTACACTCCACACTCCTTACTACACTCCACACTCCTTACTACACCCCACACTCCTTACTACACCCCACACTCCTTACTACACCCCACACTCCTTACTACACCCCACACCCCACACTCCTTACTACACCCCACACTCCTTACTACACCCCACACCCCACACTCCTTACTACACCCCACACTCCTTACTACACCCCACACCCCACACTCCTTACTACACCCCACACTCCTTACTACACCCCCCACTCCTTACTACACCCCACACTCCTTACTACACCCCACAATCCTTACTACACCCCACACTCCTTACTACACCCCACAGTCCTTACTACACCCCACAGTCCTTGCTACACCCCACACTCCTTACTACACCCCACAGTCCTTACTACACCCTTCATCTCCCTTACTACACCCCCCACTCCTTACTACACCCAACACTCCTTACTACACCCAACACTCCTTACTACACCCCCCACACCTTACTACACCCCACACTCCTTACTACACCCCACACTCCTTACTACACCCTTCATCTCCCTTACTACACCCCACACTCCTTACTACACCCTTCATCTCCCTTACTACACCCCCCACTCCTTACTACACCCCACACTCCTTACTACATCCTTCATCTCCCTTACTACACCCAACACTCCTTACTACACCCAACACTCCTTACTACACCCTTCATCTCCCTTACTACACCCCACAGTCCTTACTACACCCCACACTCCTTACTACACCCTTCATCTCCCTTACTACACCCCCCACTCTTTACTACACCCCACACTCCTTACTACATCCTTCATCTCCCTTACTACACCCAACACTCCTTACTACACCCAACACTCCTTACTACACCCTTCATCTCCCTTACTACACCCCACACTCCTAACTACACCCCACACTCCTTACTACACCCCCCACTCCTTACTACACCCAACACTCCTTACTACACCCCACACTCCACACTCCTTACTACACCCCACACTCCTTACTACACCCCACACTCCTTACTACACCCCACACTCCTTACTACACCCCCCACTCCTTACTACACCCAACACTCCTTACTACACACAACACTCCTTACTACACCCCACACTCCTTACTACACCCCCCACTCCTTACTACACCCCCCACTCCTTACTACACCCAACACTCCTTACTACACCCCACACTCCTTACTACACCCCACAGTCCTTACTACACCCTTCATCTCCCTTACTACACCCCCCACTCCTTACTACACCCAACACTCCTTACTACACCCCCCACTCCTTACTACACCCCACACTCCTTACTACACTCCACACTCCTTACTACACTCCACACTCCTTACTACACCCCACACTCCTTACTACACCCCACACTCCTTACTACACCCCACACTCCTTACTACACCCCACACCCCACACTCCTTACTACACCCCACACTCCTTACTACACCCCACACCCCACACTCCTTACTACACCCCACACTCCTTACTACACCCCACACTCCTTACTACACCCCACACTCCTTACTACACCCCCCACTCCTTACTACACCCAACACTCCTTACTACACCCAACACTCCTTACTACACCCCCCACACCTTACTACACCCCACACTCCTTACTACACCCCACACTCCTTACTACACCCTTCATCTCCCTTACTACACCCCACAGTCCTTACTACACCCCACACTCCTTACTACACCCTTCATCTCCCTTACTACACCCCCCACTCCTTACTACACCCCACACTCCTTACTACATCCTTCATCTCCCTTACTACACCCAACACTCCTTACTACACCCAACACTCCTTACTACACCCTTCATCTCCCTTACTACACCCCACACTCCTAACTACACCCCACACTCCTTACTACACCCCCCACTCCTTACTACACCCCACACTCCTTACTACACCCCCCACTCCTTACTAAACCTCCCACTCCTTACTACACCCCACACTCCTTACTACACCCCACACTCCTTACTACACCCCACACTCCTTACTACACCCCACACTCCTTACTACACCCCCCACTCCTTACTACACCCAACACTCCTTACTACACACAACACTCCTTACTACACCCCACACTCCTTACTACACCCCCCACTCCTTACTACACCCCACACTCCTTACTACACCCAACACTCCTTACTACACCCCACACCCCACACTCCTTACTACACCCCCCACTCCTTACTACACCCAACACTCCTTACTACACCCAACACTCCTTACTACACCCCACACTCCACACTCCTTACTACACCCCACACTCCTTACTACACCCAACACTCCTTACTACACCCAACACTCCTTACTACACCCCACACTCCTTACTACACCCCACACTCCTTACTACACCCCACAGTCCTTACTACACCCCACAGTCCTTACTACACCCCACACTCCTTACTACACCCCACAGTCCTTACTACACCCTTCATCTCCCTTACTACACCCCCCACTCCTTACTACACCCAACACTCCTTACTACACCCCCCACTCCTTACTACACCCCACACTCCTTACTACACTCCACACTCCTTACTACACTCCACACTCCTTACTACACCCCACACTCCTTACTACACCCCACACTCCTTACTACACCCCACACTCCTTACTACACCCCACACCCCACACTCCTTACTACACCCCACACTCCTTACTACACCCCACACCCCACACTCCTTACTACACCCCACACTCCTTACTACACCCCACACTCCTTACTACACCCCACACTCCTTACTACACCCCACAGTCCTTACTACACCCCACAGTCCTTTCTACACCCCACACTCCTTACTACACCCCACAGTCCTTACTACACCCTTCATCTCCCTTACTACACCCCCCACTCCTTACTACACCCAACACTCCTTACTACACCCAACACTCCTTACTACACCCCCCACACCTTACTACACCCCACACTCCTTACTACACCCCACACTCCTTACTACACCCTTCATCTCCCTTACTACACCCCACAGTCCTTACTACACCCCACACTCCTTACTACACCCTTCATCTCCCTTACTACACCCTCCACTCCTTACTACACCCCACACTCCTTACTACATCCTTCATCTCCCTTACTACACCCAACACTCCTTACTACACCCAACACTCCTTACTACACCCTTCATCTCCCTTACTACACCCCACAGTCCTTACTACACCCCACACTCCTTACTACACCCTTCATCTCCCTTACTACACCCCCCACTCTTTACTACACCCCACACTCCTTACTACATCCTTCATCTCCCTTACTACACCCAACACTCCTTACTACACCCAACACTCCTTACTACACCCTTCATCTCCCTTACTACACCCCACACTCCTAACTACACCCCACACTCCTTACTACACCCCCCACTCCTTACTACACCCAACACTCCTTACTACACCCCACACTCCACACTCCTTACTACACCCCACACTCCTTACTACACCCCACACTCCTTACTACACCCCACACTCCTTACTACACCCCCCACTCCTTACTACACCCAACACTCCTTACTACACACAACACTCCTTACTACACCCCACACTCCTTACTACACCCCCCACTCCTTACTACACCCCCCACTCCTTACTACACCCAACACTCCTTACTACACCCAACACTCCTTACTACACCCCACACCCCACACTCCTTACTACACCCCCCACTCCTTACTACACCCAACACTCCTTACTACACCCAACACTCCTTACTACACCCCACACTCCACACTCCTTACTACACCCCACACTCCTTACTACACCCAACACTCCTTACTACACCCCACACTCCTTACTACACCCCACACTCCTTACTTCACCCCCCACTCCTTACTACACCCCCCACTCCTTACTACACCCCACACTCCTTACTACACCCCACACTCCTTACTACACCCAACACTCCTTACTACACCCCACACTCCTTACTACACCCCACACTCCTTACTACACCCCACACTCCTTACTACACCCCACACTCCTTACTACACCCCACACTCCTTACTACACCCCACACTCCTTACTACACGACACACTCCTTACTACACCCCACACTCCTTACTACACCCCACACTCCTTACTACACCCCACACTCCTTACTACACCCCACAGTCCTTACTATACCCAACACTCCTTACTACACCCCACACTCCTTACTACACCCAACACTCCTTACTACACCCCACACTCCTTACTACACCCCACACTCCATACTACACCCTTCATCTCCCTTACTACACCCCCCACTCCTTACTACACCCAACACTCCTTACTACACCCCACACTCCTTACTACACCCAACACTCCTTACTACACCCAACACTCCTTACTACACCCCACACTCCTTACTACACCCCACACTCCTTACTACACCCCACAGTCCTTACTACACCCCACAGTCCTTACTACACCCCACAGTCCTTACTACACCCCACAGTCCTTACTACACCCTTCATCTCCCTTACTACACCCCCCACTCCTTACTACACCCAACACTCCTTACTACACCCCCCACTCCTTACTACACCCCACACTCCTTACTACACTCCACACTCCTTACTACACTCCACACTCCTTACTACACCCCACACTCCTTACTACACCCCACACTCCTTACTACACCCCACACTCCTTACTACACCCCACACCCCACACTCCTTACTACACCCCACACTCCTTACTACACCCCACACCCCACACTCCTTACTACACCCCACACTCCTTACTACACCCCACACCCCACACTCCTTACTACACCCCACACTCCTTACTACACCCCCCACTCCTTACTACACCCAACACTCCTTACTACACCCAACACTCCTTACTACACCCCCCACACCTTACTACACCCCACACTCCTTACTACACCCCACACTCCTTACTACACCCTTCATCTCCCTTACTACACCCCACAGTCCTTACTACACCCCACACTCCTTACTACACCCTTCATCTCCCTTACTACACCCCCCACTCCTTACTACACCCCACACTCCTTACTACATCCTTCATCTCCCTTACTACACCCAACACTCCTTACTACACCCCACACTCCTTACTACACCCTTCATCTCCCTTACTACACCCCACACTCCTAACTACACCCCACACTCCTTACTACACCCCCCACTCCTTACTACACCCCCCACTCCTTACTACACCCCCCACTCCTTACTACACCCACACTCCTTACTACACCCCACACTCCTTACTACACCCTTCATCTCCCTTAATACACCCCCCCACTCCTTACTACACCCCACACTCCTTACTACACCCTTCATCTCCCTTACTACACCCCACACTCCTTACTACACCCCCCACTCCTTACTACACCCCACACTCCTTACTACACCCCACACTCCTTACTACACCCCCCACTCCTTACTACACCTCCCACTCCTTACTACACCCACACTCCTTACTACACCCCACACTCCTTACTACACCCTTCATCTCCCTTACTACACCCCCCCACTCCTTACTACACCCCACACTCCTTACTACACCCTTCATCTCCCTTACTACACCCCCACTCCTTACTACACCCCAACACTCCTTACTACACCCCACACCCCACACTCCTTACTACACCCCCCACTCCTTACTACACCACCCACCCCTTACTACACCCAACACTCCTTACTACACCCAACACTCCTTACTACACCCCACACCCCACACTCCTTACTACACCCCCCACTCCTTACTACACCCAACACTCCTTACTACACCCAACACTTCTTACTACACCCCACACTACACACTCCTTACTACACCCCACACTCCTTATTACACCCCACACTCCTTACTACACCCCACACTCCTTACTACACCCCCCACTCCTTACTTCACCCAACACTCCTTACTACACCCAACACTCCTTACTACACCCCACACCCCACACTCCTTACTACACCCCCCACTCCTTACTACACCCCCCACTCCTTACTACACCCAACACTCCTTACTACACCCAACACTCCTTACTACACCCCACACCCCACACTCCTTACTACACCCCCCACTCCTTACTACACCCAACACTCCTTACTACACCCAACACTCCTTACTACACCCCACACTCCACACTCCTTACTACACCCCACACTCCTTACTACACCCAACACTCCTTACTACACCCCACACTCCTTACTACACCCAACACTCCTTACTACACCCCACACTCCACACTCCTTACTACACCCCACACTCCTTACTACACCCCACACTCCTTACTACACCCCACACTCCTTACTACACCCCCCACTCCTTACTACACCCAACACTCCTTACTACACACACCACTCCTTACTACACCCCCCACTCCTTACTACACCCCCCACTCCTTACTACACCCCACTCCTTACTACACCCAACACTCCTTACTACACTCAACACTCCTTACTACACCCCACACCCCACGCTCCTTACTACACCCCCCACTCCTTACTACACCCAACACGCCTTACTACACCCAACACTCCTTACTACACCCCACACTCCACACTCCTTACTACACCCCACACTCCTTACTACACCCAACACTCCTTACTACACCCCACACTCCTTACTACACCCCACACTCCTTACTTCACCACCCACTCCTTACTACACCCCCCACTCCTTACTACACCCCACACTCCTTACTACACCCCCCATTCCTTTACTACACCCCACACTCCTTACTACACCCTTCATCTCCCTTACTACACCCAACACTCCTTACTACACCCAACACTACACCCAACACTCCTTAATACACCCTCCATCTCCCCCCTCCCAAACGCTCTTACATCTCACCTTCATTTCCCTCCTCATCCTCCCCTGTGCTTCTCCCTCCTCCCCCTCCTCCCTCAGTCCTCCCCCTCCTCCTCATCCTCCCCTAATCCTCTCACTCCTCTCCCTCCTCCACCTCCTCCCACAGTCCTCTCCCTCCTCCCCCTCCTCCCCCGGTCCTCTCCCTCCTCCCCCGGTCCTCTCCCTCCTCCCCATTCTCCCCTGCTCCTCCCCTGGTCATCCTCCTCCTGCCCTGGTCCTCTCCCTCCTCCCCTGGTCCTCCCCCTCCTCCGCCACCACTACTCCCTGTCCCATAATCCCCTAATTACAGAGGAGCCATTATGAATATGCTCTATCCTCAAGTTTCAGGGCCACATTGACCTCTGACACATTGACCTCTGACACATTGACCTCTGACACATTGACCTCTGACACATTTACCTCTGACACATTGACATCTGACACATTGACCTCTGACACATTGACCTCTGACACATTGACCTCTGACACATTGACCTCTGACACATTTACCTCTGACACATTTACCTCTGACACATTTACCTCTGACACATTGACCTCTGACACATTGACATCTGACACATTGACCTCTGACACATTGACCTCTGACACATTGACCTCTGACACATTGACCTCTGACACATTGACCTCTGACACATTGACCTCTGACACATTGCCTGGGAGGCAGTGTGGGAAATTGCTGCAATTTGGTATATCTCCGCTGGGTCACTCTTTGGTTGTGTGTTTTTTTGTTATAGCATTGTATATATCTCGGTAGATGTGGCATTAGTTGTTCTGTCTCTTCCATAATACACTGTTATCATTTTCAGTCTCTAAAGTAGGATCTTAATTTGATCACCCTGTTGCAGGAATGCAAGAAGTTTAAAACTTGTAGTGTATTTGAGGTTTTAAAAGTATTTTAAGGAGGGAGGGAGGGAGAGAGGGAGAGAGGGAGAGAGGGAGAGAGAGATGTTTGTTGTTAAAGTGGGCCTGATGCCACTCTGTCTTCATGTGTGTTCTCTATACCATGTGACTGTGTTCATTAGCATACTGCATTCATTAGTATACTGCATTGTATATGGAAGTGTTTAGATGTTGGTCGTTAATTTCCATATTCTACCGGTCACAAATACAGTATATACTGTAGTTATTATCACTCAGTACATGTGGATGCCATTCCCAGTACAGATGTGCACACATGCCATATTTTTATAGTCTTTTTTTATCATCTATAAGAGTCACCAGACAAATTGACTGTCTATATTGCGGTGTCCACTGAAGTGTGTGAGCTCACCACAGACAGACTAATTACAGAACACAATACACTGAGCTGGAACGGATTTACTGGAACACCATGTGGAAAGCACCTAACATCACGCGTACACACACACACACGCGCGCACACACACACACACACACACACACACACACACACACACACACACACACACACACACACACACACACACACACACACACACACTCACACTCACACTCACACACACCTAATATCTCCACTATCTATACCGTCACCGTGTCAACCACTCTTTCTCTCTTCCTCTTTTCCCCTCGCTCCATTCTCTCCATCTGTGTGTGTGTGTGTGTGTGTGTGTGTGTGTGTGTGTGTGTGTGTGTGTGTGTGTGTGTGTGTGTGTGTGTGTGTGTGTGTGTGTGTGTGTGTGTGTGTGTGTGTGTGTGTGTGTGTGTGTGTGTGTGTGTGTGTGTGTGTGTGTGTGTGTGTGTATAGACATGTTATCTGTGAATGTGGTGAGTCACAGAGATAGTGTGTGTTTGTATATGTAAACTCTAGCTCTCCAACAGAGAACCCGGACAACACACACACACTCAGCCAGACCCCTCTCTCCCCAGACCCCTCTCTTCCCAGACCCCTCTCTCCCCAGACCCCTCTCTGCCCAGACTCCTCTCTCCGCAGACCCCTCTCTGCCCATACCCCTCTCTCCCCAGACCCCTCTCTGCCCAGACCCCTCTCTGCCCAGACTCCTCTCTCCGCAGACCCCTCTCTGCCCAGACCCCTCTCTGCCCAGACCCCTCTCTGCCTATACCCCTCTCTGCCCAGACCCCTCTCTGCCCAGACCCCTCTCTGCCCATACCCCTCTCTCCCCAGACCCCTCTCTGCCCATACCCCTCTCTCCCCAGACCCCTCTCTGCCCATACCCCTCTCTGCCCATACCCCTCTCTCCCCAGACCCCTCTCTGCCCATACCCCTCTCTGCCCATACCCCTCTCTCCCCAGACCCCTCTCTGCCCATACCCCTCTCTCCCCAGACTCCTCTCTCCGCAGACCCCTCTCTGCCCAGACCCCTCTCTGCCCAGACTCCTCTCTCCGCAGACCGCTCTCTGCCCAGACCCCTCTCTGCCCAGACCCCTCTCTGCCTATACCCCTCTCTGCCCAGACCCCTCTCTGCCCAGACCCCTCTCTGCCCATACCCCTCTCTCCCCAGACCCCTCTCTGCCCATACCCCTCTCTCCCCAGACCCCTCTCTGCCCATACCCCTCTCTGCCCAGACCCCTCTCTGCCCAGACTCCTCTCTCCGCAGACCCCTCTCTGCCCATACCCCTCTCTCCCCAGACCCCTCTCTGCCCAGACCCCTCTCCCCAGACCCAGCAGAAGAAAGGGTCATTGTTCCAGTGTCAAAATGCTGCAGGCGTCTTGACAAAGACCCGTGAGGTTATGACAACAGGAAGAGAAACCCCCAGGAACAGGGATGGCTGGTGTTCTGTGGCGTTTGGCTGTGCAGACAGTGTCAGATTCCTGCTGGAATATCTCACCTTTCAGCACCTGTGGTGAAAACACTCTTTGCCACAGACGTGATCTGATCCTTTTCAGAACAACGAAACATTTGTGTCCGTGTTAATGTGCAAACTGTTCTGCTTCAGAAGTGTGATTATTCTAGCAACAGGAATAGTCAAACCTTGTCATTCACCTCTATTGTGTACTTAAACTACACCTGCCCATGGTAAGATGTTTTGGAACATTTCTTCAACACTTTCCATCTCTTTCTCTTTGGTCAACACATCCTTGGGCCTCTCAGAAGAGGAACCTCTTTTGTCACATCAAACCCTTTTCTCTGTCTGTGCTGTTGTTGAGTCTCTCCGAGCTCTTAAAGGCTACATTTGGGTGAAAGATAGGAACTCTTTAGACCAATGCTCTGGGGCTGGGCGGCCATCTTCTCTCCTCCTGCCTCCTCTCCACCATTCTGTCTCTTCTGTCGCTAGTTGCCTGCCTGGCTGGCTGTCAACAGGCGTGCAACTACGCTTGTCACCTCCCCTCTGTAACTGACATGCTTTTACATGTCTCTCTCTCTTCTGACAGGATAAAGTGTTTAAACCAGTAATTGCAATGCTAAACGTAAAAAGTAAATGTCCTTTAAAATCTCCAGATTACCATACGTGCTTTTTACACTCACTTTCATAAATAAGGCCAATCTAGCTTCATGGGAATGTGAAATGACTTCCATTAGCCACGATCAAATATTTAAATCTCTTCCACTCTTTACATTGACTTCCATTAACTACAATCATATACGTAAAACCACTCCACTCATTTTTACATTGACTTCCATTAGCTACAATCATATATGTAAATCCCCTCCACTCTTTTTTACATTGACTTCCATTAGCTACAATCATATATGTAAATCCCATCCACTCTTTTTTACATTGACGTCCATTAGCTACAATCATATATGTAAATCCCCTCCACTATTTTTTACATTGACTTCCATTAGCTACAATCATATATGTAAATCCCCTCCACTCTTTTTTACATTGACTTCCATTAGCTACAATCATATATGTAAATCCCCTCCACTCTTTTTTACATTGACTTCCATTCGATACAATCATATATGTAAATCCCCTCCACTCTTTTTTACATTGACTTCCATTAGCTACAATCATATATGTAAATCCCCTCCACTCTTTTTTACATTGACTTCCATTAGCTACAATCATGTATGTAAATCCCCTCCACTCTTTTTTACATTGACTTCCATTAGCTACAATCATATATGTAAATCCCCTCCACTCTTTTTTACATTGACTTCCATTAGCTACAATCATGTATGTAAATCCCCTCCACTCTTTTTTACATTGACTTCCATTAGCTACAATCATATATGTAAATCCCCTCCACTCTTTTTTACATTGACTTCCATTCGATACAATCATATATGTAAATCCCCTCCACTCTTTTTTACATTGACTTCCATTAGCTACAATCATATATGTAAATCCCCTCCACTCTTTTTTACATTGACTTCCATTAGCTACAATCATGTATGTAAATCCCCTCCACTCTTTTTTACATTGACTTCCATTAGCTACAATCATATATGTAAATCCCCTCCACTCTTTTTTACATTGACTTCCATTAGCTACAATCATGTATGTAAATCCCCTCCACTCTTTTTTACATTGACTTCCATTAGCTACAATCATATATGTAAATCCCCTCCACTCTTTTTTACATTGACTTCCATTCGATACAATCATATATGTAAATCCCCTCCACTCTTTTTTACATTGACTTCCATTAGCTACAATCATATATGTAAATCCCCTCCACTCTTTTTTACATTGACTTCCATTAGCTACAATCATGTATGTAAATCCCCTCCACTCTTTTTTACATTGACTTCCATTAGCTACAATCATATATGTAAATCCCCTCCACTCTTTTTTACATTGACTTCCATTAGCTACAATCATACATGAAAATCCCCGCCACTCTTCTTTACATTGACTTTATTATCTCTAGATCGTTTAACTAATAAAAAGCTCACTTTAAAGAGTGAATCCACCGTTAAAACAATAACAAAGCGGATCTCATTCGGCGCATGTGACTAAATTGTATTAGTCACATGCGCCAAATACAACAGGTGTAGGTAGACCTTACAGTGAAATGCTTACTTACTGTCCCCTAACCAACAATGCAGTTTAAAACTATTTAAATAAATTACGGATAAGAATAAAAAATAAAAGTAACAAGTAATTAAAGAGCAGCAGTAAAATAACAATAGCGAGACAATATACAGAGGGTACCGGTACAGAGTCAATGTGCGGGGGCACCGGCTAGTTGAGGTAGTTTGTACATGTACAGTAGGTAGAGTTATTAAAGTGACTATGCATAGATAACAACAGAGGGTAGCAGCGGTGTCAAAAGGGGGGGGGGTAATGCAAATAGTCTGGGTTAACATTTGATAAGGTGTTCATGAGTCTTATGTCTTGGGGGTAGAATCTGTTCAGAAGCAAGTTGGACCTAGACTTGGCGCTCCGGTACCGCTTGCCATGCGGTAGCAGAGAGAACAGTCTATGACTAGGGTGGCTGGAGTCTTTGACAATTTTTAGGACCTTCCTCTGACACCACCTGGTATAGAGGTCCTGGATGGCAGGGAGCTTGGCCCCAGTGATGTACTGTGCTGTTTGCACTACCCTCTGTAGTGACTTGCGGTCGGAGGCCGAGCAGTTGCCATACCAGGCAGTGATACAACCAGTCAGGATGCTCTCGATGGTGCAGCTGTAGAACTTTTTGAGGATCTGAGGACCCATGCCAAATCTTTTCAGTCTCCTGAGGGGGAATAGGTTTTGTCGTGCCCTCTTCACGACTGCCTTGGTGTGATTGGACCATGTTAGTTTGTTTGTGATGTGGACACCAAGGAACTTGAAACTCTCAACCTGCTCCACTGCAGCCCCGTTGATGAGAATGGGGCGTGCTCTGTCCTCTTTTTCCTGTAGTCCACAATCATCTCCTTTGTCTTGATCACGTTGAGGGAGAGGTTGTTGTCCTGGCACCACACGGCCAGGTCTCTGACCTCCCCCTATAGTCTGTCTCGTCATTGTCGGTGATCAGGCCTACCACCGTTGTGTCATCGGCAAACTTAATGATGGTGTTGGATTCGTGCCTGGCCTTGCAGTTATGAGTGAACAGGGAGTACAGGAGGGGACTGAGCACGCACCCCTGAGGGGCCCCTGTGTTGAGGATCAGCGTGGCGGATGTGTTGTTACCTACCCTTACCACCTGGGGGGCGGCACGTCAGGAAGTCCAGGATCCAGTTGCAGCGGGAGGTGTTTAGTCCCAGGGTCCTTAGCTTATTGATGAGCTTTGAGGGCACTATGGTGTTGAACGCTGAGCTGTAGTCAATGAATAGCATTCTCACATAGGTGTTCCTTTTGTCCTGTCGGAAAGGGCAGTGTGGAGTACAGTAGAGATTGCATCATCTGTGGATCTTTTGGGACGGTATGCAAATTGGAGTGGGTCTAGGGTTTCTGGGATAATGGTGTTGATGTGAGCCATGGGTCAGCTTTTCAAAGCATTTCATGGCTACGGACGGGAGTTCTACGGGTCGGTAGTCATTTAGGCAGGTTACCTTAGTGTTCTTGGGTTCTGCTCAAAACATGTTAGTATTACGGACTCGGACAGGGACATGTTGAAAATGTCAGTGAAGCCTGTTTTGGTAAAAAGCTAAGGGCCTGGAGAAATGTAACACTCTCAGATTAATAGACGCAATAACTGACCATCCATGATAACAAAATGATTTTTATTAACAATGTTGTGAGTGTACAGTGTTTGTTTACGTTTACAATGTTTACAAACATTGGAGAAAAACAAGCTTATATGTTGTGTTCTCATGGGGTGTGACAGTTAAACTAAGCTCATGAGGCATTACTAAGTTATATTTTTGAAGAATCAATGGATATATATCATTAAAAAAGGGGTGTAGCAACTATGTATTGCCCCTTTAAAGCAATCACAGGCTGGAAAGGGCCTTGGTACCGGTCTGGTTCCTTGATGTATTCAAGACAGTCACTTTCCTACTCTTGATAGATATTGTACTTCCTGTTGAACACAACTTCAGAAATGAGCTGTAAAATTAATAAAACAAGATGAATACTGTACGAAGAGTGAACTCAATTCCAGATGATTTTCTGACCGTATGACAAAAACATTAATTGTTATAAGATTATATAGCAATACTCTAACCGTTCAGTATTGTGCGTGTGTGTGTCCTCAGCTCTGAATGAACCCACCATCGACTACGGTTTCCAGCGACTGCAGAAGGTCATCCCCCGGCACCCTGGGGATCCAGAACGCCTTCCAAAGGTACCAGTCACATTTCCTGTTCTTCAAATGACCAATCAGTCCACAGCCTTGTACCCTAACTGTCCAATCAGAGTCTATCAGTCACACTTCCTGTTCTTCAACTGACCATTTAGTCCACAGCCTGTACCCTAACTGTCCAATCAGAGTCTACCAGTCGCATTTCCTGTTCTTCAAATGACCAATCAGTCCACAACCTGTACCCTAACTGTCCAATCAGAGTCTACACGTCTAAAACCATTACGACCAACGGATCATTTCTCTTTAGATGTGTCAGTTTTATCCTCTCCAAATCAAAATCGAATCAAAGGTTATTCGTTACGTACACAGTTTAAAGCAGCTCCCTCAACAGTGTGGTACAAATATCAATATTAAAACAATCAAAGTCAAATGAAAATCCAGTACAGCACTATTACAGATTCAGCTGAACCGTATCGTACTGTAGCCGTGTTGGGTCACGACCCTGCAGATCCAGCTGAACCTTATCGTACTGTAGCCGTGTTGGGTCACGACCCTGCAGATCCAGCTGAACCTTATCCTACTGTAGCCGTGTTGGGTCACGACCCTGCAGATCCAGCTGAACCTTATCGTACTGTAGCCGTGTTGGGTCACGACCCTATGATCCAGCTGAACCTTATCGTACTGTAGCCGTGTTGGGTCACGACCCTATGATCCAGCTGAACCTTATCGTACTGTAACCGTGTTGGGTCACGACCCTGCAGATCCCACCCTCCCTTACCCAGCCCCGCTCCTGTTCCCATCCTACCCTCCCTTACCCAGCTGCTCCTGTTCCCATCCTACCCTCCCTTACCCAGCTGCTCCTGTTCCCATCCTACCCTCCCTTACCCAGCTGCTCCTGTTCCCATCCTACCCTCCCTTACCCAGCTGCTCCTGTTCCCATCCTACCCTCCCTTACCCAGCTGCTCCTGTTCCCATCCTACCCTCCCTTACCCAGCTGCTCCTGTTCCCATCCTACCCTCCCTTACCCAGCTGCTCCTGTTCCCATCCTACCCTCCCTTACCCAGCTGCTCCTGTTCCCATCCTACCCTCCCTTACCCAGCTGCTCCTGTTCCCATCCTACCCTCCCTGACCCAGCTGCTCCTGTTCCCATCCTACCCTCCCTTACCCAGCCCCGCTCCTGTTCCCATCCTACCCTCCCTTACCCAGCTGCTCCTGTTCCCATCCTACCCTCCCTTACCCAGCTGCTCCTGTTCCCATCCTACCCTCCCTTACCCAGCTGCTCCTGTTCCCATCCTACCCTCCCTTACCCAGCTGCTGCAGCTGGCAGAGGGGAAGTGGAGGATACGGTACTGTAGGATGGTACTGTAGGACGTGTGACCTATCAGAGAAGACTGACAGAGGGGAAGTGGAGGATACGGTACTGTAGGACGTGGGACCTATCAGAGAAGACTGACGGAGGGGAAGTGGAGGATACGGTACTGTAGGACGTGGGACCTATCAGAGAAGACTGACGGAGGGGAAGTGGAGGCCTTTAGTTGGGCACACATGTCTCTCTTCATTAGTTCACATTAGTATTTACAGCAGCATCAGCTGTGTAATATGCAACCAGACAGCTATTGTAGCCATCGCTACATTACATTACCACCTCCACTCACTCACTCACTCACTCACTCACTCACTCACTCACTCACTCACTCACTCACTCACTCACTCACTCACTCACTCACTCACTCACTCACTCACTCACTCACTCACTCACTCACTCACTCACTCACTCACTCTCTCAATCACTCAATCACTCACTCTCTCACTCACTCACTCACACTCCCAGCATTTCAAGCCATTTTGCCCTGTGACCAGTGCACCGTCATGTCCAATTAGGTTGGTTTATAATATAAATAATCTGACACATAGACTTGGAGGTAGTCATTTTCACTGCGTTAGTTTACCTCTTACATCAGCATGGAGTGACAAGTCACGTGTTGAATACATTCTCCAACATCTCATAACGTTCTTAGTAGTGAGAGGTGGCTTCTAGCAGGAAGTGATGATCTGATGATGTCATCAGGCAGCAGGGTCCCCCCCACTGATGTGGTTATCTGTGTTAGTACTCACCCCCCCTCTACCACCCAGCCTGGCTGCAGCTGTTCTGGGGAGGACAGACCTGATAAACATCTATAGGTAGTGCTGGTACCAATGCCAGTTGGGTCTGTCTGCTCTCTAGCTCTGCTCTACAGTCCACATCGCCAGGCATAGCCGGCGCCTCAAAGGGTATTTTACAATGGTCAGCATTCTCTTGGTCCATGCCAGAAGCAAGCGTTTACAGTACTGTCAAATCTGGAGATCAGTAGCCATATCTTGATGAGACTGGACTGTCAAAGACTCAGTGTGTAAGCTGAGGAGGACCTCATTTGTCTGTGATTCAGATTGATCGTGTGCTACTCAGTAAGCAATATCCAATCCATTACTTTAAAGCCTTTGAGACTGTAGGCCATTAGCGTTGAGCTGAGAGGGTTATAGTCAGGTCATGAGGTCCTCTGTCACCCACATGCCCCCTCCTTCCCTCCCTCCTTCTACATACTCCAAACAGTTGAGAAAAACAACCCTGTCCCCTGAGAGAGAGAGAGAGAGAGAGAGAGAGAGAGAGAGAGAGAGAGAGAGAGAGAGAGAGAGAGAGAGAGAGAGAGAGAGAGAGAGAGAGAGAGAGAGAGAGAGAGAGAGAGAGAGAGACACATAGAGACATAGAGAGAGAGAGAGAGAGAGAGAGAGAGAGAGATAGAGAGAGACATAGAGACATAGAGAGAGAAGGAAAGAGAGAGAGAGAGAGGGAGAGAGAGAGAGAGAGAGAGAGGCCTGATGGAGGAAACCATCCACTTGTCTTATATTCTGTATTAGCCTGAGCAGGTGCCATACTCCCCCAGGGATACAAACCTAAACCGGTGTCTGTGTGTTTCTGCATGTGCACACAGGCACGCACATGTGTGCAGAATATATAGAGGTCCATCCAATAGGCTTACAGGAAACAAGAGTGTGTTGCCAGCCCTTCATTCCTCTGTCTCTAATACACTGTCTCATATCCCTTCATTCCTCTGTCTCTAATACATTGTCTCATATCCCTTCATTCCTCTGTCTCTAGTACACTGTCTCATATCCCTTCATTCCTCTGTCTCTAATACACTGTCTCATATCCCTTCATTCCTCTGTCTCTAATGCACTGTCTCATATCCCTTCATTCCTCTGTCTCTAATACACTGTCTCATATCCCTTCATTCCTCTGTCTCTAGTACACTGTCTCATATCCCTTCATTCCTCTGTCTCTAGTACACTGTCTCATATCCCCTCATTCCTCTGTCTCTAGTACACTGTCTCATATCCCTTCATTCCTCTGTCTCTAATACACTGTCTCATATCCCTTCATTCCTCTGTCTCTAATGCACTGTCTCATATCCCTTCATTCCTCTGTCTCTAATACACTGTCTCATATCCCTTCATTCCTCTGTCTCTAGTACACTGTCTCATATCCCTTCATTCCTCTGTCTCTAGTACACTGTCTCATATCCCTTCATTCCTCTGTCTCTAGTACACTGTCTCATATCCCCTCATTCCTCTGTCTCTAGTACACTGTCTCATATCCCTTCATTCCTCTGTCTCTAATACACTGTCTAGATAAACAGTCATATTTTTCTTGCCACATTATCAGTCACAGACTCGACACTCCAAGGGCTACAACGTAGGGACATCAATGTGTGTGTGTGTGTTTGTGTGTGTGTGTGTGTGTGTGTGTGTGTGTGTGTGTGTGTGTGTGTGTGTGTGTGTGTGTGTGTGTGTGTGTGTGTGTGTGTGTGTGTGTGTGTGTGTGTGTGTGTGTGTGTGTGTGTGTGTGTGTGTGTGTGTGTGTGTGTGATAGTGTTTGTGTGATAGTGTTTGTGTGATTGTGTGTGTGTGTGTGTGTGATAGTGTTTGTGTGATAGTGTTTGTGTGTGTGTGTGCGTGCGTGCGTGCTTGCGTGTGTGCGTGTGTGTTCGTGTGTGTGTGTGTGTGTGTGTGTGTGTGAAGGGCTGTTTCTGCAGTTTAAGGCAGCCAGAGGTGATCCATCATGGTGCCGTCAGCAGGGCAGCCTTCCAGCCGGTCGAAGCCCCCTGGACTTTATTGTTGCTCCACTAAGAGTCATTGAGTCACAGCAAAGAGGAAAGATAGACGAGTGTGTATGTCTGTGTGTGTGTGTGTGTGTGTGTGTGTGTGTGTGTGTGTGTGTGTGTGTGTGTGTGTGTGTGTGTGTGTGTGTGTGTGTGTGTGTGTGTGTGTGTGTGTGTGTGTGTGTGTGTGTGTGTGTGTGTGTGTGTGTGTGTGTGTGTGTGATAGTGTGTTTGAGATAGTGTGTGTGTGATAGTGAACGTGTGTGTGTGTGATAGTGCTAGTGTGTGTGTTATAGTGCGTGTGTGTGATAGTGATAGTGTGTGTGTGTGTGATAGTGCTAGTGTGTGTGTTATAGTGTGTGTGTGTGATAGTGCTAGTGTGTGTGTTATAGTGTGTGTGTGATAGTGTGTGTGTTATAGTGTGTTTGTGATAGTGTGTGTGATAGTGTTTGTGTGATTGTGTGATAGTGTGTGTGTTATAGTGTGTGTGTGATAGTGTGTTTGTGATAGTGTGTGTGTTATAGTGTGTGTGTGTGTGATAGTGCTAGTGTGTGTGTTATAGTGTGTGTGTGTGATAGTGTGCGTGTTATAGTGTGTTTGTGATAGTGTGTGTGATAGTGTGTGTGTTAGTGTTTGTGTGATTGTGTGATAGTGTGTGTGTTATAGTGTGTGTGTGATAGTGTGTTTGTGATAGTGTGTGTGTTATAGTGTGTGTGTTATAGTGTGTGTTATAGTGTGTGTGTGATAGTGTGTGTGTTATAGTGTGTGTGTTATAGTGTGTGTGTTATAGTGTGTGTGTGATAGTGTGTGTGTTATAGTTTGTGTGTGATAGTGTGTGTGTGATAGTGTGTGTGTGATAGTGTGTGTGTTATAGTGTGTGTGTGATAGTGTGTGTGTGATAGTGTGTGTGTTATAGTGTGTGTGTTATAGTGTGTGTGTTATAGTGTGTGTGTGATAGTGTGTGTGTGATAGTGTGTGTGTGATAGTGTGTGTGTGATAGTGTGTGTGTTATAGTGTGTGTGTGTGTGTGTGTGTGTGTGTGTGATAGTGTGTGTGTGTGATAGTGTGTGTGTGATAGTGTGTGTGTGATAGTGTGTGTGTGATAGTGTGTGTGTGTTATAGTGTGTGTGTGATAGTGTGTGTGTGATAGTGTGTGTGTGTGTGTGTGTGTGTGATAGTGTGTGTGTTATAGTGTGTGTGTGATAGTGTGTGTGTGATAGTGTGTGTGTTATAGTGTGTGTGTGATAGTGTGTGTGTGATAGTGTGTGTGTGTGTGTGTGTGTGTGATATAGTGTGTGTGTGATAGTGTGTGTGTTATAGTGTGTGTGTGATAGTGTGTGTGTGATAGTGTGTGTGTGATAGTGTGTGTGTGATAGTGTGTGTGTTATAGTGTGTGTGTTATAGTGTGTGTGTCATAGTGTGTGTGTGATAGTGTGTGTGTTATAGTGTGTGTGTCATAGTGTGTGTGTGATAGTGTGTGTGTTATAGTGTGTGTGTGATAGTGTGTGTGTTATAGTGTGTGTGTGATAGTGTGTGTTATAGTGTGTGTGTGATAGTGTGTGTTATAGTGTGTGTGTGATAGTGTGTGTGTTATAGTGTGTGTGTGATAGTGTGTGTGTGTGATAGTGTGTGTGTTATAGTGTGTGTGTGATAGTGTGTGTGTTATAGTGTGTGTGTTATAGTGTGTGTGTGATAGTGTGTGTGTTATAGTGTGTGTGTGATAGTGTGTGTGTTATAGTGTGTGTGTTATAGTGTGTGTGTGATAGTGTGTGTGTGTGATAGTGTGTGTGTTATAGTGTGTGTGTGATAGTGTGTGTTATAGTGTGTGTGTGATAGTGTGTGTGTCATAGTGTGTGTGTGATAGTGTGTGTGTTATAGTGTGTGTGTGATAGTGTGTGTTATAGTGTGTGTGTGATAGTGTGTGTTATAGTGTGTGTGTTATAGTGTGTGTGTGATAGTGTGTGTGTTATAGTGTGTGTGTGATAGTGTGTGTGTGTGATAGTGTGTGTGTTATAGTGTGTGTGTGTGATAGTGTGTGTGTTATAGTGTGTGTGTTATAGTGTGTGTGTGATAGTGTGTGTGTTATAGTGTGTGTGTGATAGTGTGTGTGTGATAGTGTGTGTGTTATAGTGTGTGTGTTATAGTGTGTGTGTGATAGTGTGTGTGTGTGATAGTGTGTGTGTTATAGTGTGTGTGTGATAGTGTGTGTTATAGTGTGTGTGTTATAGTGTGTGTGTGATAGTGTGTGTGTTATAGTGTGTGTGTTATAGTGTGTGTTATAGTGTGTGTGTGATAGTGTGTGTTATAGTGTGTGTGTGATAGTGTGTGTGTGATAGTGTGTGTGTTATAGTGTGTGTGTGATAGTGTGTGTGTGATAGTGTGTGTGTTATAGTGTGTGTGTTATAGTGTGTGTGTTATAGTGTGTGTGTGATAGTGTAGGTATACTATGAATCTGTCTGGGGGCATGAGAAGGAAAACAGAAATCATCTCCACACATTTTGTACGTCTTTAGTTGTGTAACGTCTTGTGAAGTGTTTGGATACGGGTGACCAATGGAAGCTCCAGTGTGTAGGTCATTTCTTTCCCAGCAGCCTCTTTGGCTGTCCTCTCCTCTCTGCTGATATCACCAGCTAGGCTGCTCATCTCTGCCCTATCGATCTCCTCTTTTATTGAGGTAATAACAGTTTGTTGACAGCACTCTTCAACTGCTGGACTCAATTTCCCAGGGTGGAGGAGGGAGAGAGAGGGAGAGAGAGAGGGAGAGAGAGGGAGAGAAAGGGAGGGAGAGAAAGGGACAGAGAGAAAGAGAGAAAGGGAGGAAGAGAAAGGGACAGAGAGAAAGAGTGAGAGGGAGAGTGGGATAGAAAGTCAGGGAGAGAGAGGGTGAGAGAAAGAGAGGGGGAGAGAGGTAATGGAAACAGTTGTTGAGGTGACAACACCTCTCTATTCAGAGAGAGAGAGAGAGACTTGACTTACATCCAGACCACAGCACCCCCAGACACATTCACACCCCCACCCCAACCAATCAACAGCCCCCCACATCAACCATGCCCACACCCCATTTAGGCCCCCTCAGATCAGACCTATGCCACTCCTGCCCACCCCATGCACCTCACCCCCGCAAAGAGGGCATCAACATGGAAGTCACACATACGCCCAGGTAGTGAGCGGGCAAACAGGCCCAACCCCCACTCTTACACTCGCCCAAGCCAACGGCATGTACCAGATGCTCAGCAGGCTCTGCTCACACTTACTGGCCTGAGGCCAAACCACGACCAACAACATTGGACACTTTATGGAACAAAAAGCCTTCACTATATCATCCTGGAATATCCAAGGCCTGAGGTCATCGGCCATTTGTAATGTCTTTATTGTTTTGAAACTTCTGTATGTGTAATGTTTACTGTTCATTTTTATTGTTTATTTCACTTTTGTATGTTATCTACCTCACTTGCTTTGGCAATGTTAACACATGTTTCCCATGCCAATAAAGCCCCTTGAATTGAATTGAATTGAGAGAGGCTATGTGCACACTTGCTGAGCTGCACTTCCTAACCTGCCAAATGTATGACCATATTAGAGACACATATTTCCCTCAGATTACACAGATCCGCAAAGAATTCGGGAAAAAAATCAAATTTTGATAAACTCCCATATCTATTGGGTGAAATACCACTGTGTGCCATCACAGCAGCAGTATTTGTGACCTGTTGCCACAAGAAAAGGGCAACCAGTGAAGAACAAACACCATTGTAAATACTACCCATATTTATGTTTATTTATTTTCCCTTTTGTACTTGAACTATTTGCACATAATATATTTCAAATGTCTTTATTCTTTTGGAACTTTTTTGAGTGTAATGTTTACTGTTCATTTTTGTTTATTTCATTTTTGTTATATACTTATATACTTCACCTGCTTTGGCAATGTTAACATATGTTTCCCATGCCAATAAAGCCCTTAAATTAAATTGAATTGAATTGAGAGAGAGAGAGAGAGAGGTAAAGGACACAGTTGTATAGGTAACAGGGGGAGGGAGGGAGGGAGAGAAAGAGACAGAGAGAGGGAGGGAGGGAGGGAGGGAGGGAGGGAGGGAGGGAGGGAGGGAGGGAGGGAGGGAGGGAGGGAGGGAGGGAGGGAGGGAGGGAGGGAGGGAGGGAGGGAGGGAGGGAGGGAGGGAGGGAGGGAGGGGTAATTGCCTTACCTTTATTTTTGGTAAGGCAACAAATATTTAATTTACACAACATGCCTACCACTTTGAAGATGCAAAATATATTTTTGGGTGAAATAAGACATCAAACATAAAACTTGAGTGTACATAACTATTCACCCCCCCCCCCCCAGGTCAATACTTTGTAGAGCCACCTTTTGCAGCAATTACAGCTGCAAGTCTCTTGGGGTATGTCTCTAAAAGCTTGGCACATCTAGCCACTGGGATTTTTGCCCATTCTTCAAGGCAAAACTTCTCCGGCTACTTCAAGTTGGATGGGTTCTGCTGGTGTACAGCAATCTTTAAGTCATACCACAGATTCTCAATTGGATTGAGGTCTGGGCTTTGACTAGGCCATTCCAAGACATGTAAATGTTTCCCCTTAAACCACTCAAGTGTTGCTTTAGCAGTATGCTTAGGGTCATTGTCCTGCTGGAAGGGGAACCTCCGCCCCAGTCTCAAATCTCTGGAAGACTGAAACAGGTTTCCCTCAAGAATTTCTCTCTATTTAGCATCATCCATCATTCCTTCAATTCTGACCAGTTTCTCAGTCCCTGCCGATGAAAAACATCCCCACAGCATGATGCTGCCACCATCATGCTTCACTGTGGGGATGGTGTTCTCGGGGTGATGAGAGGTGTTGGGTTTACACCAGACATAGTGTTTTCCTTGATGGCCAAAAAGATTGATTTTAGTCTCATCTGGCCAGAGTACCTTCTTCCATATGTTTGGGGAGCCTCCTACATGATTTTGGCAAACACCAAACGTGTTTGCTAATTTTTTTCTTTAAGCAATGGCTTTTTTCTGGCCACTCTTCTGTAAAGCCCAGCTCTGTGGAGTGTACGGCTTAAAGGGGTCCTATGGACAGATACTCCAATCTCCGCTGTGGAGCTTTGCAGCTCCTTCAGGGTTATCTTTGGTCTCTTTGTTGCCTCTCTGATTAAGGCCTTCCTTGCCTGGTCCGTGAGTGTTGGTGGGCGGCCCTCTCTTGGCAGGTTTGTTGTGGTGCCATATTCTTTCCATTTTCAAATAATGGGTTTAATTGTGCTCCGTGGGATGTTCAAAGTTTCAGATATTTTTTTAATAACCCAACCCTGATCTGTACTTCTCCACAACTTTGTCCCTGACCTGTTTGGAGAGCTCCTCGGTCTTCATAGTGCCGCTTGCTTGGTGCTGCCCCTTGCTTAGTGGTGTTGCAGACCCTGGGGCCTTTCAGAACAGGAGTTTAAATACTGAGATCATGTGACATATCATGTGACACTGAGATTGCACACAGGTGGACTTTATTTAACTCATTATGTGACTTCTGAAGGTAATTGGTTGCACCATATCTTATTTAGGGGCTTCATAGCAAAGGGGGTGAATACATATGCACGCACCACTTTTCAATTTTTTATTTTATTTTATTGCACTTCACCAATTTGGACTATTTTGTGTATGTCAATTACATGAAATCCAAATAAAAGCCATTTCAATTAAAGGTTGTAATGCAACAAAATAGGAAGAACGCCAAGGGGGATGAATACTTTTGCAAGGCACTGTATGTTAATACCTTTGGTTCCTTCCCCAGGCGTCATTGTTTCTGTTCCCGTGCCTTGTCTGTGTGTTGTTCGGGTTTTCCTGTTTTGTTTAATGTTACGTTTATTCATTAAAACACTCACTCCCTGAACTTGCTTCCCGACTCTCAACGCACATCATTACAGAGAGAGAATAGGAACGCTCCAGTGGATATCATTAACATTCATTTGGATCATCACAGCAGATTAAAGCCTTGTGAACATGGCAGGGTGAACAGAGAGGGAGTGATTGGGAGTCTGTGCATATGGTTTTGTGTTAATAATGACTGATTGTGTGTGTTTGTGTGTGGTTGTGTCTCACACTTCCTGTAATTCAACTGACCAATCAGTCCACATTCTGGAACCTAACTGTCCAATCAGAGTCTATACGTGTAAACAGTTACACATGTAGACTCTAAAGGGCATGAGAAGGAAAGAATTAAACGGCCAGAGAGAAATCATCTCCACACATTTTTTACGTCTTTAGTTGTGTAACGTCTTGTGAAGTATTTGGATACGGGTGACCAATGGAAGCTCCAGTGTGTAGGTAATATCTGTCCCAGCAGCCTCTCTGGCTGTCCTCTCCTCTCTGCTGATATCACCAGCTAGGCTGCTCATCTCTGCCCTATCGATCTCCTCCTTTATTGAGCTAATAACAGTTTGTTGACGACACTCTTCAACTGCTGGACTCAATTTCCCAGGGTGGAGGAGGGAGAGAGAGGGAGAGAGACGGAAAGAGAGGGAGGGAGAGGTAGAGAGAGGGAGGGAGAGGGGAAGAGAGGGAGGGAGAGGGAGAGAGAGGGAGGGAGAGAGATGGAGGGAGAGGGTGGGAGAGGGAGAGAGGGAGGGAGAGGGTGGGAGAGGGAGAGAGAGGGAGGGAGAGAGGGAGAAAGGGACACAGAGAGACAGAGGGAGGGAGGGAGGGAGGGAAAAGGAGAGAGAGGTAGAGAGACTGTGTGGATCTTGTGTTATTTTATCAGAACAACATCACCTTTGTATGACCAACAAATGTAGTTATCTGTCAGTGATTATCAGAGATACTGCCATGTGTCCATCAAGAGAAGGAGAGAGAGAGAGGTAAAGGAACACCTCTCTATTCAGTCTAGATTAGAATGGTCTGAGTTGATAACACAACAGGCCTGGGATTAGACAATAGAGAGAATAGGAGAGCTCCAGTGGATATCATTAACTGGCTGAACAGAGAGGGAGTGCGTGCGTGCGTGCGTGCGTGCGTGCGATTAGGGTTAGCACATATAAAGCCAGGCCGCCTAGCTGCCCGATGGGAGCACATAGGAGTGAGTGACAGACAGACAGACAGACAGACAGACAGACAGACAGACAGACAGACAGACAGACAGACAGACAGACAGACAGACAGACAGACAGACAGACAGACAGACAGACAGACAGACAGACAGACAGACAGACAGACAGACAGACAGACAGACAGACAGACAGACAGACAGACAGACAGACAGAGGCTGGCTTCAGCATGATCCCAATTTAACACAACACACTGTGAGGCCAGCCGTAGCCAGACACAAGCCTCTCTCTCTCTCTCTCTCTCCCCTCTCTCTCTCTCTCTCTCTCTCTCTCTCTCTCTCTCTCTCCTCTCTGTCTCTCTCTCTCTCTATCTCTCAAATCAAATAATAGAGTATTGGTCACATACACAGATTTGCAGATGTTATCTCAGATTTGTAGAAATGCTTGTGTTTCTAGCTCCAACAGTGCAGTAATGCCTAGAAATATAAGACACATAACCCTAGCTTGTGTAGAGGAGGTGTTGTTGCCTACGCTGACGAGTCGGCAGGGAAGTCCAGGATCAA
>NC_092098.1:47400532-47473032 GCF_045679555.1 Salvelinus alpinus | reverse complement strand
ACAGACATACCTGCCTCTCTGGGGGCTGGGGGCTGGGGTTACACAGACAGACGACAAGACCAAAGAAACACACTCTCCTCCATCTCCCCTTCCTCTCTCTATATTCTCTCTATATTCTCCTCGGACCCCACGTCTTTCCATCCCTCCATCTCTCTAGGGCTGTGGGAAGGTGGGAGGCAGGCACGGTGTGGAGCGTCCTCTCCTCTCCTTCCTCCCCCAGTCCTTCCCCGGCCCACTGAGGCAGAAATGAGAGGTTAACACAGTGGCAGCGTTGGCATAATTGAGTGAATTTAGCACCTTGGACAGCGTACTAAACTCCTCATTGCTGTTCTGACCTCCTCGTCATGTTCTGTCAGTACGGCCCCGGGTTTCAGCTGCTGATTGAGAGGCGATATGTTCCAGCATCCGCACACACACACACACACACACCTACACACACACACACACACACACACACACACACACACACACACACACACACACACACACACACACACACACACACACACACCTACACACACACGCACACACACACACACACACACACCTACACACACACACACACACACCTACACACACACACACACACACACACACACACACACACACACACACACACCTACACACACACACACACACCTACACACACACACACACACACACACACCTACACACACACACACACGTGCTGCATGTCGTGTTCACAGCAGAGGTTTAACGCCGGGAACTGGAGAGCAATCTCCTGCCGGTCGTTCCACGGCCTCACGCTGTGGGCCCAGCACATTCACTTTTAAAAAGGACCCTTCAGACCCAGGTGTCTGTTTAAATATAAACAGACACAACGGCGGAACAGAGGAAGGAGAGAAAGGAGGAATGTAAAGAGGAAAACGGATTGATCCGGGTCGAAGGGTTTTACTGTACAGTTAATAGGCCTGGCTCTTTAATGTGGCAAACTCCTATTTGTTACATTGTATTACTGTTCTGTCTCTGGTTTCACAATTTCACAACAAAGAAAACACGGTTGTTATTGCATATATCTTAATTCATAGTTGCCAGTTGAAGTACTGTACGTGTCTGAGAATGATTGTATAAAAAGATCAGGGTAGCCTACAGGAAAGTAGCCTATCGCCACACCTTAATGTTGTTTTTAGACAGTCATATGAATGGTCTGAATATTCTGTATAATATAGGGTCATTCTATGAAAAGAGTGCCTTTTAATATTTTAAGTAGGAATATTAAAACATTTAATTTGAAATGAAACGCCCTTTAATATAGACCACAAGGAAAACATACATCTGAATAAAGGCTTGTCCCTCCTACAACCCTGTGTAATTTCCAGGAAGATTTTAACCCATTTAATCCCAAAATGTCTCAGAATTCCATCCTCATTTGTAATGCCCTCGTTATCTTGTTGCTTTGACAAAGTCATTTCTGAATATTATTATTTATTTAATGTGATTAGTGATTCATTTACGCCTGTCCCTCGTTTTAAGGTCAACACTGTTACGTGAACTGAACTCTCGTTTTAATATGGTGAAACTATTATTATTTTATAATTTTTTTTATTCAAAAGACACATTAAACATCTAATAGTCTAATCCTAGCGTAAAAGCAGGTGTGGTGGCTCTACAATTGTCACACCCTGACCTTAGTTATCTTTGTTTTCTTTATTATTTTGGTTAGGTCAGGGTGTGACGAGGGTGGCATGTGTGTTTTGTCTTGTCTAGGGGTTTTATATATCTATGGGGTTTTGGTATTGTATAGGGTTTATGTATGTCTAGGTGTGTGTAGTTAGTCTAGGCATATGTAGGTCTATGGTGGCCTGGATTGGTTCCCAATCAGAGGCAGCTGTTGATCGTTGTCTCTGATTGGGGATCCTATTTAGGTTGCCATTTTCCAGTTTAGTTTGTGGGTTATTGTCTTTGTGAAGTTGCATGTATGCACTCTTTGTTTATAGCAGGCACGTTAGTTTGGTTAATGTTCTTTGTGTTTATTCGTCGTTCATTAAAAGTATGTATTCACATCAAGCTGCGCTTTGGTCTCCTCACTACGATCGTGACAACAATTGGTCATTTTCTGGTGTTTTGTGGTGGAAAACAGCAGGTCGATCATAACACGTCAACCCTGTTACCCAGAGATAGACAGGCTAGAAAATGTTTCAACAATTCAATTTATTTTGTGAAACTTGCTTTCAGTTGCCGCTCCCTGTTGCACACAACACGCTTCCATTCCCCCTGTCACAAGGGGATTTATGGCTGATTTAAAATGAAATCCCCAACCCCGTTACTGTCAACTCCGTTACTGTCAACCCCATTACAGTCAACTCCGTTATAGTCAACTCTGTTATGGTCAACTCTGTTACGGTCAACTCTGTTATGGTCAACTCTGTTATGGTCAACTCCGTTACGGTCAACTCTGTTATAGTCAACTCTGTTATGGTCAACTCTGTTATACTCAACTCTGTTACGGTCAACTCTGTTACAGTCAACTCTGTTATGGTCAACTCCGTTATGGTCAACTCCGTTATAGTCAACTCTGTTACGGTCAACCCTGTTACTTTATTTGGCACTTAATAGGCACTTCCTAAATTATTATTTTTATTTTACCTCTTGAGATGGGCAACTTTTTTTTATTCTTAATAAAGTTGAACATGTGCTCTTTATGACAGAAATGTTTTGACCAAGTTGCACAAATCAAATCAAATGTATTTATAAAGCAATTTTTACATCAGCAGATGTCACAAAGTGCCTATACAGAATCCCAGCCTAAAAGCCCAAACAGGCACCGAATTGGTGGAACGACCCTAAGCTTCCTTTAAGAAATAATTTTTTATGCGAAGACATAATGGACTTGACAACACATAAAATGCTTTATAGACAACAACAAAACAAACAACGTATTTAACAAAACAAGTCGAAAAGTAACACAGAACTAAATGGAATTATTGTTGTAATTGTCCCTGGGGGCCTGTGTCTTAGACTGAAGATAAGAGTGAAGTTCCCTCTGCTGCCATAAAGCGTTTGATGAGTTGGAGTGGAGGGAGGCTAGTGCTTATGAGAAACACTACAGCTAACGGCTTACACACGACAATACTTCAGACAGTTGGCTCAGCTTGGCTCGGGATACTCCCCCCCCCCCCCACACAGTTGAAAAATGATTCACTTCAATAATTGTTTCTCATTAACAAGAATGTTTTTTGTGCTGACGACTGTTGTCTAATCGCCATGGAAATGTCTTCTGTGAAAGAAGTGTTTTTGCTGAATTATTTCCCAACACCAATGAAGAGTGTATGAAGAAGTCCTTTAGTGACCTTTTCACACAGATTTCATTGTCTTTCTCCAATAGAAAGCAGACGTAGAGAGCAATAGTGGTGCTGTTCTCTCTCTCTGTCTCTCTGTCAGAGTCTGAACAATCCAATAGGCTGCTATACAGTATAGTTCCTGTGTATTAGGTTGTTGGCAATGGTACTCACTAAAAGAAAATGTTCAAGGTATTCCATGGAAAATACCAAATGGCATTTTGCACTGTAAAAGAGCCAGGACAGAGGTGAAAGTTGAGGGTTTTACAGTAGATGACACAACTCCAAATATGTGGTCTTTCAATGTTTATTGCTGAACAACAATATATTGCTACACCATCTCACCCGTTCACTCTCTTTCACTCTCTTTCACTCTCTTTCTCTCTCTTTCTCTCTCTTTCTCTCTCTCTCTTTCTCTCTCTTTCTCTCTCTCTCTCTCTCTCTCTCTCTCTCTCTCTCTCTCTCTCTCTCTCTCTCTCTCTCTCTCTCTCTCTCTCTCTCTCTCTCTCTCTCTCGCTCTCTGTCTCTCTCGCTTTCTCTCTCGCTCTCTGCCTCTCTCGCTTTCTCTCTCGCTCTCTGTCTCTCTCGCTTTCTCTCTCTCTCTCGCTCTCTCTTTCTTTCTTTCATTCTTTCTTTCTCTCTCTCCCTACTTCCATCCCTCTCTCTCTCTTTCCACAGGAAGTGATTCTGAAGAGGGCAGCAGACCTCGTGGAGGCTCTGTATGGGATGCCTCACAACAACCAGGTGCAGTTCAGACAGACACCATCTCTCCCTCTGTCCCCGCCACATCCTGCCACATCCCCCTGCGTCCGCGTTCACACCAGTTATACGTCATTATTCATTAATCTCCGGTGGTTAATAGCATACCTGATTAAATATTCATCAAATACTTCCAAGACACGTCCACATTAATTATCCCTGCTATTACCAATATATTGCCACTTGGTGAAAATAGTCATTACACATTGAACAAACAGCAGGTCATTTGTGACCTACGTAGTGTCGCCCTGTCTAGACAAGAGGAGTGTAGTAACAGTAATATATGGGGGAAATGACATGTTGACTAATGTTGACAGTAGTGTAACAGGGATACAGATGTGAACTCTACATGTCTCATGTTAATGTCACCTGTCCTTAAAGTGGCAATCTGGGATTGTTAAATACATTTATTTTATATTTTAAATGAATAATATGTACCCCTTAATTCTTTACAAATATATCTTATAAATGCCTCATGAGCTTAGTTCTACTGTCGTACCCCACCAGAACCCAACATATAGGCTGGTTCTACTGTCGTACCCCACCAGAACCCAACATATAGGCTGGTTCTACTGTCGTACCCCACCAGAACACAACATATAGGCTGGTTCTACTGTCGTACCCCACCAGAACCCAACATATAGGCTGGTTCTACTGTCGTACCCCACCAGAACACAACATATAGGCTGGTTCTACTGTCGTACCCCACCAGAACACAACATATAGGCTGGTTCTACTGTCGTACCCCACCAGAACACAACATATAGGCTGGTTCTACTGTCGTACCCCACCAGAACACAACATATAGGCTGGTTCTACTGTCGTACCCCACCAGAACACAACATATAGGCTGGTTCTACTGTCGTACCCCACCAGAACCCAACATATAGGCTGGTTCTACTGTCGTACCCCACCAGAACACAACATATAGGCTGGTTCTACTGTCGTACCCCACCAGAACACAACATATAGGCTGGTTCTACTGTCGTACCCCACCAGAACACAACATATAGGCTGGTTCTACTGTCGTACCCCACCAGAACACAACATATAGGCTGGTTCTACTGTCGTACCCCACCAGAACACAACATATAGGCTGGTTCTACTGTCGTACCCCACCAGAACACAACATATAGGCTGGTTCTACTGTCGTACCCCACCAGAACACAACATATAGGCTGGTTCTACTGTCGTACCCCACCAGAACACAACATATAGGCTGGTTCTACTGTCGTACCCCACCAGAACACAACATATAGGCTGGTTCTACTGTCGTACCCCACCAGAACACAACATATAGGCTGGTTCTACTGTCGTACCCCACCAGAACACAACATATAGGCTGGTTCTACTGTCGTACCCCACCAGAACACAACATATAGGCTGGTTCTACTGTCGTACCCCACCAGAACCCAACATATAGGCTGGTTCTACTGTCGTACCCCACCAGAACACAACATATAGGCTGGTTCTACTGTCGTACCCCACCAGAACCCAACATATAGGCTGGTTCTACTGTCGTACCCCACCAGAACACAACATATAAGCTGGTTCTACTGTCATACCCCACCAGAACACAACATATAGGCTGGTTCTACTGTCGTACCCCACCAGAACCCAACATATAGGCTGGTTCTACTGTCGTACCCCACCAGAACACAACATATAGGCTGGTTCTACTGTCATACCCCACCAGAACACAACATATAGGCTGGTTCTACTGTCGTACCCCACCAGAACCCAACATATAGGCTGGTTCTACTGTCGTACCCCACCAGAACACAACATATAGGCTGGTTCTACTGTCGTACCCCACCAGAACACAACATATAGGCTGGTTCTACTGTCGTACCCCACCAGAACACAACATATAGGCTGGTTCTACTGTCATACCCCACCAGAACACAACATATAGGCTGGTTCTACTGTCGTACCCCACCAGAACACAACATATAGGCTGGTTCTACTGTCGTACCCCACCAGAACCCAACATATAGGCTGGTTCTACTGTCGTACCCCACCAGAACACAACATATAGGCTGGTTCTACTGTCGTACCCCACCAGAACACAACATATAGGCTGGTTCTACTGTCGTACCCCACCAGAACCCAACATATAGGCTGGTTCTACTGTCGTACCCCACCAGAACACAACATATAGGCTGGTTCTACTGTCGTACCCCACCAGAACACAACATATAGGCTGGTTCTACTGTCGTACCCCACCAGAACACAACATATAGGCTGGTTCTACTGTCGTACCCCACCAGAACCCAACATATAGGCTGGTTCTACTGTCGTACCCCACCAGAACACAACATATAGGCTGGTTCTACTGTCGTACCCCACCAGAACACAACATATAGGCTGGTTCTACTGTCGTACCCCACCAGAACACAACATATAGGCTGGTTCTACTGTCGTACCCCACCAGAACACAACATATAGGCTGGTTCTACTGTCGTACCCCACCAGAACACAACATATAGGCTGGTTCTACTGTCGTACCCCACCAGAACACAACATATAGGCTGGTTCTACTGTCGTACCCCACCAGAACACAACATATAGGCTGGTTCTACTGTCGTACCCCACCAGAACACAACATATAGGCTGGTTCTACTGTCGTACCCCACCAGAACCCAACATATAGGCTGGTTCTACTGTCGTACCCCACCAGAACACAACATATAGGCTGGTTCTACTGTCGTACCCCACCAGAACACAACATATAGGCTGGTTCTACTGTCGTACCCCACCAGAACACAACATATAGGCTGGTTCTACTGTCGTACCCCACCAGAACACAACATATAGGCTGGTTCTACTGTCGTACCCCACCAGAACACAACATATAGGCTGGTTCTACTGTCGTACCCCACCAGAACACAACATATAGGCTGGTTCTACTGTCGTACCCCACCAGAACACAACATATAGGCTGGTTCTACTGTCGTACCCCATCAGAACACAACATATAGGCTGGTTCTACTGTCGTACCCCACCAGAACACAACATATAGGCTGGTTCTACTGTCGTACCCCACCAGAACACAACATATAGGCTGGTTCTACTGTCATACCCCACCAGAACACAACATATAGGCTGGTTCTACTGTCGTACCCCACCAGAACACAACATATAGGCTGGTTCTACTGTCGTACCCCACCAGAACACAACATATAGGCTGGTTCTACTGTCGTACCCCACCAGAACCCAACATATAGGCTGGTTCTACTGTCGTACCCCACCAGAACACAACATATAGGCTGGTTCTACTGTCGTACCCCACCAGAACACAACATATAGGCTGGTTCTACTGTCGTACCCCACCAGAACACAACATATAGGCTGGTTCTACTGTCGTACCCCACCAGAACACAACATATAGGCTGGTTCTACTGTCGTACCCCACCAGAACACAACATATAGGCTGGTTCTACTGTCGTACCCCACCAGAACACAACATATAGGCTGGTTCTACTGTCGTACCCCACCAGAACACAACATATAGGCTGGTTCTACTGTCGTACCCCACCAGAACACAACATATAGGCTGGTTCTACTGTCGTACCCCACCAGAACACAACATATAGGCTGGTTCTACTGTCGTACCCCACCAGAACACAACATATAGGCTGGTTCTACTGTCGTACCCCACCAGAACACAACATATAGGCTGGATTTACGCCATTGTTTGTAAACAATGTAATTGTAAACAAACACTATATATCCTCATAACATGGTTAAAACTGTCATGTTGATATCATGGATGGTCAGTCATTGCATCCATAGCTCTGTCTATGAATTTTAATATGGTTCCAGCTCCATTCCTCAGCTGTTTACCCAGACAGAGGTCGGGAGACTGTGTCAACTGCTGATTGGCCCTTTAAACTGTCACTAGTGTTGTTCTGTGAACGCTACTTTAACTGGTACCAGTGTTGTTTATATAAAAGCTACTTTAACTGGTACCAGTGTTGTTTATATAAAATCTACTTTAACTGGTACCAGTGTTGTTTATATAAAAGCTACTTTAACTGGTACCAGTGTTGTTTATATAAAAGCTACTTTCACTGGTACCAGTGTTGTTTATATAAAAGCTACTTTCACTGGTACCAGTGTTGTTTATATAAAAGCTACTTTAACTGATACCAGTGTTGTTTATATAAAATCTACTTTAACTGGTACCAGTGTTGTTTATATAAAAGCTACTTTCACTGGTACCAGTGTTGTTTATATAAAAGCTACTTTAACTGGTACCAGTGTTGTTTATATAAAAGCTACTTTCACTGATACCAGTGTTGTGGTTCCTCTACCAGTGTATATGTGAACGCTTGTCTAACTGTGTTCTCCTGTGGCAGGAGATGATTCTGAAGCGGGCGGCGGACATAGCGGAGGCTCTTTACAATGTTCCCAGAAACCACAACCAGCTGAGCGGCCTGGGCAACAGCTCCGTCCACGCAGGCATGATGGGGGTCAACTCCTTCCCTGGCCAGCTGGCCGTCAACGTGTCCGAGTCCTCCCAGGGAGCCAATCAGGGTGAGGGGGCGGGTCGATACGGGTGTGGCGCTATCGTCATAGAAACCGGTAACTGAATAGAAACGTAGCTGCCGTGTTTTGTGAATGTGAAGTTGTCTGTGACGTTGTCTGTGACATTGTCTGTGACGTTGTCTGTGACGTTGCACTGTGACGTTGTCTGTGACGTTACACTGTGACGTTGTCTGTGACGTTACACTGTGACGTTGCCTGTGGCGTTGCCTGTGACGTTGTCTGTGACGTTGCCTGTGACGTTGTCTGTGACGTTGTACTGTGACGTTGCCTGTGACGTTGTCTGTGACGTTGTACTGTGACGTTGCCTGTGACGTTGTCTGTGACGTTACACTGTGACGTTGTCTGTGATGTTGTCTGTGACGTTACACTGTGACGTTGTCTGTGACGTTGTCTGTGACGTTGTCTGTGACTTTACACTGTGACGTTGTACTGTGGCGTTGCCTGTGACGTTGTCTGTGACGTTGTACTGTGACGTTACACTGTGACGTTGTCTGTGACGGTGTACTGTGACGCTGTCTGTGACGTTGCCTGTACCGTTGTCTGTGACGTTGTCTGTGACGTTGCACTGTGACGTTACACTGTGACGTTGTCTGTGACGTTGTCTGTGACGTTGTACTGTGACGTTGTCTGTGGCGTTGCCTGTGACGTTGTCTGTGACGTTGTACTGTGACGTTACACTGTGACGTTGTCTGTGACGTTGTCTGTGACTTTACACTGTGACGTTGTCTGTGACGTTGTCTGTGACGTTACACTGTGACGTTGTCTGTGACGTTACACTGTGACATTGTCTGTGACGTTGTCTGTGACGTTACACTGTGACGTTACACTGTGACGTTGTCTGTGACTTTACACTGTGACGTTGTCTGTGACGTTACACTGTGACGTTGTCTGTGACGTTACACTGTGACATTGTCTGTGACGTTGTCTGTGACGTTACACTGTGACGTTGTCTGTGACGTTACACTGTGACGTTGTCTGTGACGTTACACACGTGCTTCTATGATTAGGTGACTGAAGAAAGGTGACTGATATCTTTGTTCTCTCTCTCTCTCTCTCTCTCTCTCTCTCTGTGTGTGTGTGTGTGTGTGTGTGTGTGTGTGTGTGTGTGTGTGTGTGTGTGTGTGTGTGTGTGTGTGTGTGTGTGTGTGTGTGTGTGTGTGTGTGTGTGTGTGTGTGTGTGTGTGTGTGTGTAGGTTTCAGTCGGAACACGAGCAGCGTGTCTCCACATGGCTATGTGCCCAGCTCCACCCCCCAGCAGAGTAACTACAGCTCTGTGACCACCAGCATGAACGGCTACGGCAACACTGGCATGTCCAACCTGGGAGGATCCCCCAGCTTCCTCAACGGCAGCGCTGCCAACTCGCCCTACGCCAGTGAGTCCAACTCTAGCTCAACTTCTAGCCACCCACAGATAGCTCACATCCGCCTTCACCCACCTGCATCCATCCAATCGGCCGACCCACCGACAGCCAGCCCACTCACTCACTCACTCACTCACTCACTCACTCACTCACTCACTCACTCACTCACTCACTCAGCTCACCCACCCACCCACCCACACTCAGCTCACCCACCCACCCACACTCAGCTCACCCACCCACCCACACTCAGCTCACCCACCCACACTCAGCTCACCCACACACCCACCCACCCATCCACCCACACTCAGCTCACCCACCCACCCACACTCAGCTCACCCACTATTCAGTGCATGGCTCCCCCTATGTCTGTGCCCATATTGCTGCTGTAATTCCTCCCAGTGACTCTAGAGGAGCTGTACAGTATGGGTTCTGGTTGGTAGCCCAGTACTGAACAGAGTTGTGGTCTTTCAGGAGGGATGAGAGGAATGGGAATTTTCTCTCCCTATTTGGTTGTTTATGAGAGTTTGGCCTGGTGGTGACAGGGAGGTCTGGTGGTGACAGGGAGGCCTGGTGGTGACAGGGAGGTCTGGTGGTGACAGGGAGGTCCGGTGGTGACAGGGAGGTCCGGTGGTGACAGGGAGGTCCGGTGGTGACAGGGAGGTCCGGTGGTGACAGGGAGGTCCGGTGGTGACAGGGAGGCCCGGTGGTGACAGGGAGGCCCGGTAGTGACAGGGAGGCCCGGTGGTGACAGGGAGGCCCGGTGGTGACAGGGAGGCCCGGTGGTGACAGGGAGGTCCGGTGGTGACAGGGAGGTCCGGTGGTGACAGGGAGGCCTGGTGGTGACAGGGAGGTCTGGTGGTGACAGGGAGGCCTGGTGGTGACAGGGAGGCCTGGTGGTGACAGGGAGGTCTGGTGGTGACAGGGGGGCCTGGTGGTGACAGGGGGGCCTGGTGGTGACAGGGAGGCCTGGTGGTGACAGGGAGGTCTGGTAGTGACAGGGGGGCCTGGTGGTGACAGGGAGGCCTGGTGGTGACCAGTGAGGCCTTCAGATCTAGAGCTATTCCCCTATTGTCTGTCTGCCTGGCAGTCTCCCAGTACTGGAGCCTGAATAACTCTTAAAAACCAGTCCTCTCCTCTAATCGCCTTTCATCTGACAGCCATACATCCACGATGTTGTTGTTCTCCTCTAAATTCTGAATTGACTCCCCTTTTCCAATGAGGGAAACCCGGAGGGAGGGTGTTAGAGGGAGACAGACAAAGAGAGAGAGGTGGTTTGTTTGGTCTAATGATGATGGTGGGTGCCAGCTGTTTGAGGACCGTTTGGCATGGATCTAAGAACAGACACCTACAGATTTCTTTCAGGCAGATAAATCTCCACCGACAACATCAAGCCTTATGAACACTACTCTGGTTAGGAGGAGAAACCACGCTGGAATGCTCTGGGCTTGTGGAGGACTGGCGGCCTCTCTCCTTAACATTGTGTTCCATCGGATTGCCCTGAAATTGGATTGAGAGTCACTGTGGTATTGTCTGTTTGCAATGCCTGACTGGCCGTATCGCAGATCCTTTCTAGCCTGGCCACGGAATTAAAGACTGTTAATTAAATCAATAAACTAATTGGAGGGGTAACAATTCAATTTCATCACTTTGCTCCCCAAGATGTTAACAAGTATTTTAAAAGGCTGGCTGACTCTATTAGACACTTCCAATCAATCCACGAGCCTGGGCTCTGTGCTTCCAATTTTCATGAATTGATTAGTTAGGATTTGATAAATGGATTGTGCCATTGTTTCATGGTTCTGCCTGGATGGAGATATACATCTATTTAAATGGTGAAATAACAAGAATCACTTCTAATAAAGTGTAACCAGTAAGAAAAACATTGATGAGCAGTGAATGTTGAATTCAAATGATTGACTAAGTGTGCTAGCATTGCATTGTTTTAACTACCTAAGAGACCACTGCTAGGTGGATTGGGTTGAATAGTTGACCAATAAGCATTCATTTGTAAGAATGAACTTGAATTTAATTTCCTCTCGTTTGAAACTTTTCCCCCTTGAATACTTAAAGAGTTGTTTTTTTCTTGTGTTCTCCGATAAATTATTAATCTTACATGGTGAAATTAACCTCTTGCTATGCCTCCCCCTCTCTCTCCTCCCTCCCTTCCTTCCTTCCTTCCTTCCTTCCTTCCTTCCTTCCTTCCTTCCTTCCTTCCTTCCTTCCTTCCTTCCTTCCTTCCTTCCTTCCTTCCTTCCTTCCTTCCTTCCTTCCTTCCCTCCCTCCCTCCCCCTCTCTCTCTCTCTCTCTCTCTCTCTCTCTCTCTCTCTCTCTCTCTCTCTCTCTCTCTCTCTCTCTCTCACTCTCGCGCTCTCTCTTGCCCTCTCTCTCTCTCTCTCTCTCTCTCTCTCTCTCTCTCTCTCTCTCTCTCTCTCTCTCTCTCTCTCTCTCTCTCTCTCTCACTCCCTCCCTCCCCTATCTCCCCCCTCTCCCCCTCTCTCTCCTCCCTTCCTTCCTTCCTTCCTTCCTTCCTTCCTTCCTTCCTTCCTTCCTTCCTTCCTTCCTTCCTTCCTTACTTCCTTCCTTCCCTCCCTCTCTCTCTCTCTCTCTCTCTCTCTCTCTCTCTCTCTCTCTCTCTCTCTCTCTCTCTCTCTCTCTCTCTCTCTCTCTCTCTCACTCCCTCCCCTATCTACCCCCTCTCCCCCTCTCTCTCTCTCTCTCTCTCTCTCTCGCTCTCTCTCTGTCTCTTTCTTTCCCTCTCTCCCTCCCTCCTTCTCTCTTCCCATCTCTCCTTCCCTCCCTCCCGCCCATCCCTCTCCCTCCCCATCTCTCCCTCCCTCCCTCCCCCATCTCTCTCCCCATCTCTCCCTCTCTCCATCCCTCCAGTCGTTCCCTCCAGCCCCACCATGGCATCCTCCACCAGCCTGCCCTCTAACTGTAGCAGTTCCTCTGGGATCTTCTCCTTCTCCCCTGCCAACATGGTGTCGGCCGTCAAGCAGAAGAGTGCCTTCGCCCCTGTGGTGCGACCTCAGACCTCACCCCCACCCACCTGCACCAACGGCAACGGTCTCCAAGGTGAGCCCCTTAGCCAATCGATACACTATTATGTCTCTCTCTAACCAACCTCTACGTCCCAATATCCCCTCCTCCCCTCCTCCCCTCCTCCCCTTCTCTGGCCTTGAAATGACACATGTTGTTTTTTTCTTTCTCTCCTCCCCTCCTCTCTTTGCGCTCCCTCCCTCAGATCAGTCTTTTGTGGACTCTAGCAAGTACTCCACTACCAGCTCGCTGCAGGGCCTGGCCTTTTCCTGAAGTACGTTACTCTTTCTGGCATGCACCCATCCTCCCTTCTCCTCCTCCGTCCCACTAACCATCCATCTCTCCATCCACTCCTCCGTCCATCCATCCATCCATCGTTCCACCCATCTACCCATCACCTTACCCATTACATTAACATCAACCATCCTCATATTGCAGTTGTATATTTTGACAAAAGAGAGGATGAGAGATGAGAGGATATCTCTAATTTTGGTCTGTGCTTTTGTTTATTCAGCTAAAAGGGCATTTGGCAGAGTAGTCATATTACTCAGAAGTTTGTCCTTTTATTTGGCTTTAATGCTGTTGTGGTCGTGCCTATCTTCCTGTGTGTGAATGAGGAGAAAGGGCATGAATGCGTAGGGGCTAGAGGGCAGGGCAGGCTGTAGCTGTGTGGGTGTGGGAACACAGAGCTTTCTCCCAGGACCGGACAGGCACACTGCTGTCCTCAACAGACCCAATACATACAGTCGTAGCCAAAAGTTTTGAGAATGACACAAATATACATTTTAACAAAGTCTGATGCCTCAGTTTGTATGATGGCAATTTGCATATACTCCAGAATGTTATAAAGAGTGATCAGATGAATTGCAATTAACATCATGTCAGTGATTCTCTCGTTAACACAGGTGTGAGTGTTGACGAGAACAAGGCTGGAGATCACTCTGTCATGCTGATTGAGTTCGAATAACAGACTGGAAGCTTCAAAAGGAGGGTGGTGCTTGGAATCATTGTTCTTCCTATGTCATCCATGGTTACCATGGTTACAAGGAAACATGTGCCGTCATCATTGCTTTGCACAACAAGGGCTTTACAGGCAAGTATATTGCTGCCAGTAAGATTGCACCTAAATCAGTCATTTATCGGATCATCAAGAACTTCAAGGAGAGCGGTTCAATTGTTGTGAAGAAGGCTTCAGGGCGCCCAAGAAAGTCCAGAAAGCGCCAGGACTATCTCCTAAAGTTGATTCAGCTGCGGGATCGGGGCACAACCAGTACAGAGCTTGCTCAGGAATGGCAGCAGGCAGGTGTGAGTGCATCTGCACGCACAGTGAGGCGAAGACATTTGGAGAATGGCCTGGTGTCAAGAAGGGCAGCAAAGAAGCCACTTCTCTCCAGGAAAAACATCAGGGACAGACTGATATTCTGCAAAAGGTACAGGGATTGGACTGCTGAGGACTGGGGTAAAGTAATTTTCTCTGATGAATCCCCTTTCCGATTGTTTGGGGCATCCGGGAAAAAACTTGTCCGGAGAAGACAAGGTGAGCGCTACCATCAGTCCTGTGTCATGCCAACAGCAAAAGCATCCTGAGACCATTCATCTGTGGGGTTGCTTCTCAGCCAAGGGAGTGGGCTCACTCACAATTTTGCCTAAGAACACAGCCATGAATAAATAATGGTACCAACACATCCTCCGAGAGCAACTTCTCCCAACCATCCAGGAACAGTTTGGTGACGAACAATGGCTTTTCCAGCATGATGGAGCACCTTGCCATAAGGCAAAAGTGATAACTAAGTGGCTCGGGGAACAAAAAATTTATATTTTGGGTCCATGGCCAGGAAACTCCCCAGACCTTAATCCCATGAGAACTTGTGGTCAATCCTCAAGAGGCGGGTGGACAAACAAAAACCCACAAATTCTGTGGCAAGCATAGCGTATGCAAGAATGGGCAGCCATCAGTCAGGAAGTGGCCCAGAAGTTAATTGACAGCATGCCAGAGCGGATTGCAGAGGTCTTGAAAAAGAAGGGTCAACACTGTAAATATTGACTCTTTGCATCAACTTCATGTAATTGTCAGTAAAAGCCTTTGACACTTATGAAATGCTTGTAATTATATTTCAGTAATCCATAGTAACATCTGACAAAAATATCTACACATGAAGCATCAAACTTTGTGGAAATTAATATTTGTGTCATTCTCAAAACTTTTGGCCACGACTGTACATTACTGCAACACAATCAGAAAGAGAAATCTCACAATTTACATAAGGTCTTTGTTTATTCAATAAACCCGCCAAGCCTTGACTGGATACCAGTATAGGATGTTATTTTTGGAAAGTATCTTTTAAATCATAGTTTAGTGTTAGAGCTCCACCAGCCAAACAAAAGCTGAGACAGGAGCACAACATCACTCCTTTAACACTGTAAGATAGCGTAGCGTAGCATAGTACAGTGGAGTGTGCTTCCACAGTCTCCTCTCTCTCTCTCTCTCTCTCTCTCTCTCTCTCTCTCTCTCTCTCTCTCTCTCTCTCTCTCTCTCTCGATCTGCAGTTTGTCAGAAAGGCTCTTCTATCTGATCAACCCCCCCCCCCCCCCCCCCCACACTAGGCTGGGAGATGATCAACAAAGACAGCTGTTGGGCTCTGTTGACAATCGATACTGTCGCTATTTACACTGACATACACCCACCGACTGACTCGGTTTGTGTTACACTACTGCAGATCAAAGCTAGAGTTGAGTCACTGTCATACATGATGTGGTATCTAAACCCAAGCTCCTTCTCTCCCAGTCTCGTGCGTCTCACAGTCTGACAGAACTGGCATACAACTGCCAGAAGATACCACATACAGCAATAGTTCCTGTGCAGTCGGCCATATTATCAGCCGGAATAGTTGAGAAGCATTTGTGCTTTCCATGTAAATCAGATTGTTCTAAGATTAGTAAACCAAATCTGGGATTATTTAAAGATCATTTTGATATCCTCACATAAACATTTTAAAGGATTTCTTTTTGTACGTTACACTTGTGATTTTGGTTTATGACATATTGTGTTATTTTATCGATGAGCTAACACATTGTGTGTGTGTGTGTGTGTGTGTGTGTGTGTGTGTGTGTGTGTGTGTGTGTGTGTGTGTGTGTGTGTGTGTGTGTGTGTGTGTGTGTGTGTGTGTGTGTGTGTGTGTGTGTGTGTGTGTGTGTGTGTGTGTGTGTGTGTGTGTGTGTGTGTGTGTGTGCGCGTGCGTGCGTGCGTGCATAACTTTTCCTGCCTCTCTTGATTCCATCAGCAGTAGATTTGGTAGCAAAACGCCTGCAGAAAAACACCCAGAATCCTTTTTGGTGTTTGTCAGCAGTTGCATAACTAACGTCAAGTGAAATCTCAAGCAATAAACATTCCTTACACACTTCTAAGGAACACACCTTAGAGGTCCTCCTCTGACCTCTGCCCTCTGGCCTCTGGCCTGTCCCACTACACTGGACATGTTAGGCTCCGCTCAGGGAACAACTATATCAATCCGTCACCATGTACTCAACTCAAATCCATTTCCCTGTGAATGATCACCATGTACTCAACTCAAATCCATTTCCCTGTGAATGATCACCATGTACTCAACTCAAATCCATTTCCCTGTGAATGATCACCATGTACCCAACTCAAATCCATTTCCCTGTGAATGATTGGTGATGATGGAGCTGGTTCATTCTAGTCAAACATGAATTATATACAGTATATTGTCATTTTGGGCAGTGCCTTCGGAAGGTATTCAGACCCCTTGACTTTTTCCACATTTTGTTACGATACAGCCTTATTATAAAATGTATTAAATAAATTGTTTGTTTTTTTCACCAGTCTGCACACAATACCCCATAATGACCATAACAGTTTTAGCAAATGTCTTAAAAATAAAAAACAGAAATGCCTTATTTACATAAGTATTCAGACCCTTTGCCAAGGAAACAGGCACATCCTGTTTCCATTGATCATACTTGAGATGTTTCTACAACTTGATTGGAGTTCACCTGTGGTAAATTCTATTGATTTGACATGATTTGGAAGGGCACACACCTGTCTATATAAGGTCCCACAGTTGACAGTGCATGTAAGAGTAAAAACCAAGCCATGAGGTTGAAGGAATTTCCCGTAGAGCTCCGAGACAGGATTGTGTCGAGGCACAGATCTGGGGAATGGTACCAAAACATTTATGCAGGATTGAAGGTCCCCAAGAACAAAGCGGCCTCCATCATTCTTAAATGGAAGAAGTTTGGAACCACCAAGACTCTTCCTAGAGCTGGCGGCCAAACTGAGAAATCGGGGGAGAAGGGCCTTGGTCAGGGAGGTGCTCAAGAACCTGATGGTCATTCTGCAGCACTGCACCAATCAGGCCTTAATAGTAGAGTGGCCAGACGGAAGCAACTCCTCAGTAAAAGGCACATGACAGCCCACTTGGAGTTTGCCAAAAAAGCACCTAAAGGACTCTCAGACCATGAGAAACAAGATTTTCTGGTCTGATGAAACCAAGATTGAACTCTTTGTCCTGAATGCCAAGCGTCACATCTGGAGGAAACCTGGCACCATCCCTACAGTGAAGCATGGTGGTGGCAGCATCATGCTGTGGGGATGTTTTTCAGCGGCAGGGACTGGGAGACTAGTCAGGATCAAGGCAAAGATGAACGGAGCAAAGTACAGAGATCCTTGATTAAAAACCTTTTCCAGAGTGCTCAGGACCTGAGATTGGGTTGATGGTTCACCTTCCAAGACGACAATGACCCTAAGCAAACAGCCAAGACAACGCAAGAGTGGCTTTGAAACAAGTCTCTGAATATCCTTGAGTGGGCCAGCCAGAGCCCTTACTTGAACCCGATCGAACATAGCTGTGCAGCAACGCGCCCCATCCATTCTGACAGAGCTTGAGAGGATCCGCGGAGAAGAATGGGAGAAACTCCCCAAATACAGGTGTGCCAAGCTTGTAGCGTCATACCCAAGAAGACTGGAGGCTGTAATCGCTGCAAAAGGTGCTTCAACAAAGTACTGAGTAAAGGGTCTGAATAGTTATGTAAATGTGATATTTCATTTTTTTATTTATAATAAATTCACAACAATTGTGTAGTGTTATGTAGTGTTATGTAGTGTTGTGTTACGTTGTGTAGTGTTATGTAGTGTGTTGTGTTGTGTAGTGTTATGTTACGTTGTGTAGTGTTATGTAGTGTTATGTAGTGTAGTGTGTTGTGTAGTGTTGTGTTACGTTGTGTAGTGTTATGTAGTGTTATGTAGTGTTGTGTAGTATTGTGTATAGTGTTGTGTTGTGTGTAGTGTGTAGTGTGTTGTGTTGTGTTGTGTAGTGTTGTGTTACGTTGTGTAGTGTTATGTAGTGTTATGTAGTGTAGTGTGTAGTGTACTGTGTAGCCGTTGTGTTGTATCGTGTTGTGTAATGTTGTGTAGCGTAGTGTAGTGTTATGGTGTGTTGTGTAGTGTTATGTAGTGTTGTGTAGTATTGTGTATAGTGTTGTGTTGTGTGTAGTGTGTTGTATGTTGTGTAGTGTTGTGTTGTGTGTAGTGTTGTGTATAGTGGTGTGTGTAGTGTTGTGTGTTACTACACACAACACTACTACACACAACACTACACACTACACAAAACTACACACTACACAACACTATACACAACACTGCACAACACTACAATGTATGTAGTGTAGTGTTGTGTAGGATTGTGCCTGGTGTGTCTTCACTGCGCTGCGTACTGTTGTCACCCTTGGTTTGATTTGGAGCTTTCATTAAGCATAGCTCTGTTCCTTATGTTGACACAGATCCCCATGCAGCTGTTTGAAGCCAGCCGGGGATGATGTAATACGTCACAAACACACAGACATGAGCTTCAGTGCATGCAAACAATTAAGGCACGGGTTTTGACAACACTAATCAAGCGTTTCAAGTGTCCAATTTGTGCCAATTTGGCAAGGCTGTTGAAAATATATAAATGATTTATACCTTGTTTGAAAGCGTATTTGAGTCATAGTTTCATGGGGCATAGTTTGTTATGCAGATGTGAGAACAGATTGCTGTATTTAAAGAGTAATTATTATGTGAGGAAAACATAGGGAACATTTTTATGTATTAACCGAATCTCCCTTTCTGTCTCTATTTCCCTCTCTCTCTCTCTCTCTCTCTCTCTCTCTCTCTCTCTCCCTCTCTCTCTCTCTCTCTCTCTCTCTCTCTCTCTCTCTCTCTCTCTCTCTCTCTCTCTCTCTCTCTCTCTCTCTCTCTCTCTCTCTCTCTCTCTCTCTCTCTCCCTCTTCCCTCTCTCTCTCTCTCTCTCTCTCTCTCTCTCTCTCTCTCTCTCTCTCTCTCTCTTCCTTCTCTCTCTCTCTCTCTCTCTCTCTCTCTCTCTCTCTCTCTCTCTTCCTCTCTCTCTCTCTCTCTCTCTCTCTCTCTCTCTCTCTCTCTCTCTCTCTCTTCCCTCCGCCTTCTCCCTTTCTCTCTTCTCCACCCAACAGTGATTCCTGGAATGATCGTTCCTCCCATGTAAGCGATGTTTGGGTGTGAGAGGAAAGACTCAGGCGTGGATCTCAGCATGTACCCAAGGATCCAGTTGAGGACTGGTTCGTCAGTCCTGCGTTGAAGGAATAGAACCCGTAACTCAGGCCCTTTTTAAAAGGAATCACATTTGAACTTTAAAATTATAAGAAGAAGAAGACGCAGCATTTACAACAACCTCTTTGGAATTCGTAAGAGTTGAACGCAAGGTCACAGATTACCCAGAAAGCCCAACCCAGCTAAACATGAGTTTTATTTATTTGGGAGAGGTTTAACTCATACTTTTATTTAGTGTTTTACCTTTGTGCAAAACCATATGTATTTCCCATCTTCAACGTGTAATATACACAAGTGAAAATATTAGAGAGATTTTTTATTTATGAATCTGAAAAAGATAAATTAATACATTGTTTGTGAATGATAGAAGACATTAAAATGTGAGTTAAATAGTGAAGACTGAATTAGATTCATACAATTGCTGTACTCATGAATCAAGACCAGCCAAACCAGACATTTAGACATTTGTTTTGTACAACAGTGTGCTGGATAGAGACGATGCCACATTCCCTAAGGCACAGAAAGACATGCTAGGTAGCACAAGCTAACCATGCACCATTGCAGAAACTCTCTGCTTTCGAGTTCTTTTGGCCGCTGCAAACAGCCCCTACTCATTTCTCACCCTCTCATGCCTAGCAGAGACAGCCATCGCTATGACTAGAAGCGTTCCCTTGTCACCACAGAAAGCAAGTGATTTATCCATGATGACACATAGCCGGCCATTCACTCCATGTTGGCTGTGAGTGTACCGATCGTGTCCCAGCTCCTAGGTGGTTGTCAGAGTTAGAGAGCAGAGCCTGAACCTGCTCTGAATACCAACAGTGTCGCTACTGTCTGGTTGGTCGTTGGACCGCAATCTTGCTGTGGAGCCACTCAGCAAAGCCCTGTAACTGTACATTAAAAACCTCTTGTTGAATTGTTCTCTCTCTCTGCCATCCACCATGAAATCTCAATGAAGGAAACCATATGTTTTAAAAGGATGTCGCCATTTCACTTTTGCTATATTGTGTGAGTTATTTTTCTTTTTATGAACTATTCCTTGATAGTTTTTGGTTTGTTGTGTTCTCACCATGAAACTGTGATCATGGGTCGGCCATTCAAAACGTTTTTCTTGTTCCACCTTGTTACCGTACAACAGTTGAGGATCTGAGATAGGTTCAAACTGGGAGACACTTTATAGACAGACTAATGAGTCAACATGAGGTGTTTAGTGGTGTCCCAGTCGCCATGGTGAGACATGGAATACCCAGCACTGTAAAAGTTACCTAATCCTCAGATGCCCAGCAAATATCTGAATCCAACCTTTTCAATTGTCTTTTTTTTTCTTTCTCGTGTGATGTGTGTTTTTGTATATAGTAATACATGTCTGTGATGTTTCTTTAAATTTTGCCAAAGTCATTGTTTAAGATATATTTATACATTTAAAGAAGTCTTAAGGCAGCTTTAGTGTCACGGATGTCATGTTTACTACATACTCAAAATGATCCCATCAACTTTAGCTCGGAGAGTTTAAATAGTAGGGGAGATACAGAATGTTACATATCCACATGAATAATGTACTATCTCTCCTCATTTTCTACATTTAGCTTCTTCCACATCCTTCATGTGTATGTTTGCATTTTGTGACAGTGCCGATCCGTTTTTATTTGGTTGTTTAACACGTTCCGTGTTTAGATGTGATTCTGATACATTTCATTTTTTACGTTGTAGTTTTTCTCATGTTGTTTTAAGCCATACTTCCATTTCTAGCTCCATCCACCCTAAAAGCCATTATCTATTTTTTGTATCATTTTGGAAGTTATTAATGAAAATGTATTTTTTTTTTCGTCTTGATTTTGCGTTTGTTTTATCATATGGTAAAGGTAGTATATTATTCTTATAGTAAAGAGATTATATAAGTATATCATTTGAATTTCTTCTTTGCTTAGATTTTTTTGGCTTAAAAAAAAAAAAAACGTATACTGTTTAAAAACAAACAATATGCGTGTGGGTTTTCTTCCTAGCCATGAAGTTGTGTGCTGAAAGCAGGAAGACCATTATTTGGGGGGGGGGAAATATGAAAATACTTTCTTCATCTCTTCCATCTTATTTTCACTTTCCCCTCCGTTGTCTCACCAAAATCTGAACCAGCAGTTTAGATGCCTTAACAATGCAAACCCACAGACATCAGTGTAGAGTAGAGACCACATCAGTGTAGAGTAGAGACCACATCAGTGCTCTGCTAACATACTTTCAAATGGGTGCAACAAGCAACATATAGAGAGGGGGGAGCACAAGTGGAACTGTTCCTGAGCCCTGAGCGATGTTTAACTGTTTTCCCTGCCGCAGTGAGCACTCGGCATGGCACAGCAGAGATAGGGGGAGCCAGAAATAACAGAGAAGAGGGAGAGAGAGAGGGAGGGAGGGAGGTGGATGGGGCTGGCTGACTGACGGGGGGAGGACACTGAGACGAGATAACTGAGAATAGAAGGGAGGATAAATATTTAATGTGTTGAGCAGCTGGAGGGGAGCTGGTATGGAGCGGTGGAGAGGAGGAGAGGAGGAGAGGAGTGTAGCGGACTGCCTTGCTCATCTGAAGCCAACCCTTCCCTTCATATTCATCTCTCATCTTCAGGGTTATTTCCTCCGTCTATAACGATATATATATACTGTATAGACCTCCACAGCTAAGGGTGGGTTGATGGTAAAACATTCTATTTCCAGTGTGATTCTATTGGAGAAAGGTATTGGTACTAAAACAATGTGATTATGAACCCTTCTAAATGACAGCACAATCATTTGTGACACACAAGTCATTTTACACCCTTGCTGAGACAATTACTACTACAATTACTGTTTGGAGTGTGACTGTTTGAGGTTGTGGACTCCCCCTCTCTTCTGACTCCCCGCCCTCTTCTGACTCCCCGCCCTCTTCTGACTCCCCCTCTCTTCTGACTCCCCCTCTCTTCTGACTCCCCGCCCTCTTCTGACTCCCCGCCCTCTTCTGACTCCCCCTCTCTTCTGACTCCCCGCCCTCTTCTGACTCCCCGCCCTCTTCTGACTCCCCCTCTCTTCTGACTCCCCGCCCTCTTCTGACTCCTCCCTCTCTTCTGACCCCCCTCTCTTCTGACTCCCCCCTCTCTTCTGACTCCCCCTCTCTTCTGACTCCCCCCTCTCTTCTGACTCCCCCCTCTCTTCTTACTCCCCCCTCTCTTCTGACTCCCCCTCTCTTCTGACTCCCCCCTCTCTTCTGACTCCCCGCCCTCTTCTGACTCCCCGCCCTCTTCTGACTCCTCCCTCTCTTCTGACCCCCCTCTCTTCTGACTCCCCCCTCTCTTCTGACTCCCCCCTCTCTTCTGACTCCCCCTCTCTTCTGACTCCCCGCCCTCTTCTGACTCCCCCCTCTCTTCTGACTCCCTGCCCTCTTCTGACTCCCCGCCCTCTTCTGACTCCCCCCTCTCTTCTGACTCCCCGCCCTCTTCTGACTCCCCGCCCTCTTCTGACTCCCCGCCCTCTTCTGACTCCCCCTCTCTTCTGACTCCCCCTCTCTTCTGACTCCCCCTCTCTTCTGACTCCCCGCCCTCTTCTGACTCCCCCTCTCTTCTGACTCCCCCTCTCTTCTGACTCCCCGCCCTCTTCTGACTCCCCGCCCTCTTCTGACTCCCCCTCTCTTCTGACTCCCCGCCCTCTTCTGACTCCCCGCCCTCTTCTGACTCCCCGCCCTCTTCTGACTCCCCGCCCTCTTCTGACTCCTCCCTCTCTTCTGACCCCCCTCTCTTCTGACTCCCCCCTCTCTTCTGACTCCCCCTCTCTTCTGACTCCCCCCTCTCTTCTGACTCCCCCCTCTCTTCTGACTCCCCCCTCTCTTCTGACTCCCCCTCTCTTCTGACCCCCCCCTCTCTTCTGACTCCCCGCCCTCTTCTGACTCCCCCCTCTCTTCTGACTCCTCCCTCTCTTCTGACCCCCCCTCTCTTCTGACTCCCCCCTCTCTTCTGACTCCCCCTCTCTTCTGACCCCCCCCCCCCCCACTCGTCTGACTCCTCCTTCTCGTCTGACCCCCCCCTATCTTCTGACTCCTCCCTCTCTTCTGACACCCCCCTCTCTTCTGACTCCTCCCTCTCTTCTGACCCCCCTCTCTTCTGACTCCTCCCTCTCTTCTGACTCCTCCCTCTCCTCTGACTCCCCCCTCTCTTCTGACCCCCCCTCTCTTCTGACCCCCCCTCTCTTCTGACCCCCCCTCTCTTCTGACCCCCCCTCTCTTCTGACTCCTCCCTCTCTTCTGACACCCCCTTTTTCCACTCCCTTTATATACAAATTGAGCACCAGTTTATCTCTGACATGGGTCACATGACCACTCTTTGTACTCTTTCGTGTGTATGTGTGTGTGTGTGTGTGTGTGTGTGTGTGTGTGTGTGTGTGTGTGTGTGTGTGTGTGTGTGTGTGTGTGTGTGTGTGTGTGTGGTGTGTGTGTGTGTGCCATCAGTCCTCTGAAAGAGAAACATGGCATTTTATTTTATTTTTTTTATTGCTGAAGGATATTTTGTAATGTGACTTCATAGGAGAGAGGGAACATTTAAACTGGGGATTCTGAAGACGAGGGAGTCTGTTGTAAAATGCAGTTGTGTAATGCTGATTTCTGTGTATCTGCATTGTGACTCAGTTCTCCTGTGTTTGGGGATAGGGACAGATGAGTTTGAGGTTTACTGTGTAACCGTCCAGCCAGGAGAATAGTGCCGTTCCTGTCGGGGAGGTGGTCACCTGGTCAATGAAAACATTGTTCTCTGAGTCCTATTATAATCCCTTTGTTCCCATCTCTCCTTGCTACCAAGCCTTGTGTTTGACTGGACACACAGATCAGTTATATATTGATCGATAGGGAAAAGAGGAAAATAAACTACTGTAACGATTATACTTTTTTTGTTTGTTTCAACTTTGAAAATGTAAAATAGCTTTTCAACTTTCACAATATTTAATTAAAGTTCCCTCTTGTCTGTGAACCTGGTGATGTGCTCGTCATTTTTGTGAAGCTGTTAGTGACATATTTTTTTTCTTCTTCATTTTGTGCAATCTCACAAAATACACACTCAAAACAACACACAGTATACAAACTCATCACAGCCTAATAGCATGGTGAATCTGCCCAGCCAGTTCCCTTAACATATTAATGACGGCTTCCCAAGTTATTCATTGAAATGCGCTTTGCATGTAATTGATTCATCGTTTTCATTTACGGTCCTCAGCAGAAACTAAGTGTCTTTTCTCATTGTGCATATGTAATTTGAGCCACTCCGATCTGATTAGCTTGTTAAAACGCTCTTTCTGCTGACCCCAAACTGTTCCAGGCCCTGGCTGCAAAGCACCATGGGGGTCCTGAAAACGAGGGGGGGAAAGGACCCAGATTGTCCTCGAAATGTAATTTTTGATCGTCTGTGTGTTGTAGAGCTAGCAGCAACATCAAGCCCTGTGATGTTGTGCAATGTTAATCCCTCTGCCAATTGTGTGTTCATAAACGTTGAATGGAGACTCTCACATAATGGAAAGTGTTAGTGAAGAGTCAGGCACTGCAGACGTCATGATGAGTTTGCTTTCATAAACAACGCTCAGTGAGAAAGGCCTTCTTAATTAGACAGATGTGCCCTGCCCTGGGTTATTGATCAGCCAGGCTGCAGGCGGAGAGTGTGTGCGTGTGTGTGTGTGTGTGTGTGTGTGTGTGTGTGTGTGTGTGTGTGTGTGTGTGTGTGTGTGTGTGTGTGTGTGTGTGTGTGTGTGTGTGTGTGTGTGTGTGTGTGTGTGTGTGTGTGTGTGTGAGCCCATGTGTGTGCGTGTGTATGTGCATGTATGAATGTGTGTGTGCATGTGTGTGTGTGCGTGTGTGTGTGTGCACGTGTGTGAGCGCATGTGTGTGCTTGTGTATGTGCATATATGTGTGTGTGTGTGTGTGTGTGCGTGCGTGCGTGCGTGCGTGTGTGTGTGTGTGTGTGTGTGTGTGTGTGTGTGTGTGTGTGTGTGTGCACGTGTGTGAGCGCATGTGTGTGCTTGTGTATGTGCATATATGAATGTGTGTGTGCATGTGTGTGTGTGTGTGTGTGCGTGCGTGCGTGCGTGCGTGTGTAGGTGTGTGTGTGTGTGTGGAGCTATATGGAAAGGTTATTCCCATTCCTGGCCTCAAGGCCCAATCAAACCAGAACCGCAGATGTCTTACTGCCACCAATGAGTTTCATTCTCCTCTTTCCTACGGAGTTCATTTATCACACTGAATTCAGGAACACATCAAGTCCCAGTGACTATAGGAGTACTGTACCCAACCACCCAACCACACATCTTGTATTCACATCGATTGCATACACACACTGCATAGCAGGTGAGTGAGTGAGTGTGCGTGCGTGCGTGCGTGTGTGTGTGTGTGTGTGTGTGTGTGTGTGGCGGTGGGAATAACACAGAAGGTGAAGAGACAGAACTCAAGACCTCCATTAGCTAATGGATCTCTGACAGAGGAGAAACATCCTCCCTTTCTCTCCTCCATCTCTCTCCCTCTCTCCCTGTCCCACATCATACCCCACTGGGTTCATCCCTCCTCTCTCTCTCTCCCTGTCCCACATCATACCCTACTGGGTTCATCCATCCCCTCTCCCTGTCCCACATCATACCCCACTAGGTTCACCCCCCCTCTCTCTCCCCCTCCCTCGCTCCTCCCTGTCCCACATCATACCCCCACAGCACTTTACCCTATTGTGCTCATTCTCATTCTCTCAACAACAAAACATCCATTCAAAGGGGTTTATTGGCACGGGAAACATATGTTAACATTACAAAAGCAAGTGAAGTAGATAATAAACAAAAGTGAAATAAACAATAAAAATGAACAGTAAACATTACACTCACAGAAGTTCCAAAAGAATAAAGACATTTCTGTTCACATCAAGTCATAGTTGAATAAATGTTGTTTGTACTTCATTTTGTTGCTTTTCTCCTTGATAATATTAACACATACGGTGCTGTAACCGATGTGCAAATAGTTAAAGTACAAAAGGGAAAATAAATTAACATAAATATGGGTTGTATTTACAATGGTGTTTGTTCTTCACTGGTTGCCCTTTTCTTGTGGCAACAGGTCACAGATCTTGCTGCTGTGATGGCACACTGTGGTATTTCACCCAATAGATATGGGAGTTTATCAAAATTGGATTTGTTTTCTAATTCTTTGTGGATCTGTGTAATCTGAGGGAAATATGTGTCTCTAATATGGTCATACATTTGGCAGGAGGTTAGGAAGTGCAGCTCAGTTTCCACCTCATTTTGTGGGCAGTGTGCACATGGCCTGTCTTCTCTTGAGAGCCAGGTCTGCCTACGGTGGCTTCTCTCAATAGCAAGGCTTTGCTCACTGAGTCTGTACATAGTCAAAGCTTTCCTTAAATTTGGGTCAGTCACTGTACTCTCTGTTTAGGGCCAAATAGCATTCTAGTTTGCTCTGTTTTTTTGTGAATTCTTTCCAATGTGTCAAGTAATTCTCTCTCTCTCTCTCGCTTTCTCTCACCCCCCCTCCCCGCCCCACAACATACCCCCACCGGTCTCTCCCCCGGTGACTAAGTGAGGAGGGTTATGATTGGTAGATGACTAAGTGAGCAGGGGTATGATTGGTAGATGACTAAGTGAAATATAGAATTTAGCAATCAGGGCTGCTGGGCTATTTATCCTCGCCGACAAGGGGGCCTTTAAGCACAGAGCATGCTGTGCTTAACGAAATTGCGATTGTGTTGAATTGTGTGAAATAAAGACAGACATGGATTTTAAAAGGGAGCGGTTATATTCATTCAGTACAGAAATTCTGCTTATCTACCTGAAATACATGTAGATATCTATCTAACTACCTGAAATACCTATCTACCTGAAATACATGTAGATATCTATCTAACTACCTGAAATACATGTAGATATCTATCTAACTACCTGAAATACATGTAGATATCTATCTAACTACCTGAAATACATGTAGATATCTATCTAACTACCTGAAATACATGTAGATATCTTTGTTACACAGAGGGATGCTGAGGTAAAAACAATATCAACTCACCCCACTCTCCCCTACAAACAATTTGTTAAATTCATTTTTTTATTAATAATTTATTTGATTAATAGATATTTTTTGCTCATATCACCAAAGGCAGACATATTGTTCTATTTACCAGAATCTCTATCATCCCCATTCCAGGAAATGTTGTCATTCAAAGTCAATGATCTTTCACCTTTTAGGTCAAATGTCATCCTACAGGTCACTGTTGTCCACTCCAGCAGAACAGGTCTCCTCACAGGTAGGTCACCATGTCACACTAGAGCCTTTGTGTCCGGTGGAGGGGTCAGGAGTCACTAACCAAGTGTGTAGTGGTGCTGGGCCCTAACTAGACAATGGGGGTCAGGAAGAATATAGATGGAGGACAAAGTTGTCGATACTGATGCTTAACAATTGTGTTTAATGGCAGTTCTTTGACATGTTTAGATGTGCAGCGTAGTTTATTAACATGTCAGATGTGCAGCGTAGTTTATTAACATGTCAGATGTGCAGCGTAGTTTATTAACATGTCAGATGTGCAGCGTAGTTTATTAACATGTCAGATGTGCAGCGTAGTTTATTAACATGTCAGATGTGCAGCGTAGTTTATTAACATGTCAGATGTGCAGCGTAGTTTATTGACATGTCAGATGTGCAGCGTAGTTTATTAACATGTCAGATGTGCAGCGTAGTTTATTAACATGTCAGATGTGCAGCGTAGTTTATTGACATGTCAGATGTGCAGCGTAGTTTATTAACATGTCAGATGTGCAGCGTAGCCAGCCTGTTATTGTACAATGTACAGTAGATCCTCACCTGCCCTCCTCTCCACAGTGGGGATCTCATTATGGAGGTAGGATGTATCACTGATGTTGCTGTGTCCCTGGAACATTCATTATTCATACATACAACAGCCTGAGACTGGCCAGACCCGCAGAGGTAAAGCCTGGGGAAGAAGAAGGGATGAGTGGAGGAGAGGAGAGGAGAGGAGGGAGGCAAGCCTCCTCCAACTCTGCAGTCTCTTCATGGAGAGCAAAGCTTTCAGGCAATTCTCTGAGATCAAGAGACGCTGCACACAGGAACCCCCTGCGCCTCTCTGGGATAAATAAATAAATATATCTTCTCTGCTGCTGCTCTTTTTACGCCAGACGATAAAGGAAATGGATTGAAAGACAACCTTAGAAGTGAAAACACAAGGTCCCGGTGGGGATCGAGAACGGAAGGGGGGGAAGAAGGGCTGGGAGAGAGAGAGAGGAAAAGAGAGAGAGGGAGAGAGGAGGAGAGAGAGAGATGGAGAGAGGAAACGAGTGAGAAAGTCCTTGTAGCTGGTGAAGAGGAGAGGGTCTAGATACTGAAGATCTGAGCAAGATGGTCAGACAGGGAGGGGAGGGAGGAGAGCGAGAGACGGGGAGAGGAAGGGAGAGAGAGAGACAGGGAGGGGGAGGGAGGAGAGCGAGAGACAGGGAGGGGGAGGGAGAGAGAGAGAGAGACAGGGAGGTTGCGGGAGAAGAAGGGATAGAGAGAGACAGGGAAAGGCAGGGAGAGCGAGAGACGGGGTGGGGGAAGGAGAGAGAGAGGGAGAGGGGTAGAGAGAGGGGGATGGAGAGAGAGAGGGAGGGGGAGGGGGAGAGACAGGGAGAGAGAGGGGAGAGAGAGGCAGAAGGAGGGAAGAGACAGGGAGAGGGAGGGATTGAGAGACAGGGGGAGGGAGAGAGACAGGGAGGGGGAGGGAGAGAGAGGGGGAGTGGGAGGGAGAGAGAGGGAGGGGAGGGAGGGAGGGAGGGGGAGGGGGAGAGACAGGGAGAGAGAGGGGAGAGAGAGGCAGAAGGAGGGAAGAGACAGGGAGAGGGAGGGATTGAGAGACAGGGGGAGGGAGAGAGACAGGGAGGGGGAGGGAGAGAGAGGGGGAGTGGGAGGGAGAGAGAGGGAGGGGAGGGAGGGAGGGAGAGACAGGGAAGGGGATGGAGAGAGAGACAGGGGGGAGGGAGAGACACGGGGGCAGGGAGGGGGAGAAAGAGAGGGAGGGGGAGGGAGAGAGAGACAGGAAGGGGGAGGGAGAGGGAGAGGGAGAGGGAGAGGGAGAGGGAGAGAGAGAGAGAGAGACAGGGAGGGGGAGGGAGAGAGAGACAGGAAAGGGGAGGTAGAGAGAGACATGGAGGGAGAGAGAGAGACAGGGAGGAGGAGAGAGAGGGACAGACAGGGAGGGGGAGGGATAGAGAGAGGGGGAGGGAGAGAGAGACGGGGAGGGAGAGAAAGAGACAGGGAGGGGGAAGGAGAGGCTATACTCGGCCTTGTCTCAGGATTGTAAGTTGGTGGTTGAGGATTTCCCTCTAGTGGTGCGGGGGCTGTGCTTTGGCAAAGTGGGTGGGGTTATATCCTTCCTATTTGGCCCTGTCCGGGGGTCACTGAAGAGACAGGGAGAAGGAGGGAAGAGACAGGGAGGGGGAGGGAGAGAGGAGGCTGGGGAGAGGGATACGTGAGAGACCAAAGGGGCACAGGTAGAGGTAATATGTCACACCACTACCACCCCTAAACAATGAAGGGTGGGTAGGTGGGGGTTGATAGAACCTCTCCTCACACCTACTATTTTTCTTTGTTTTGACATCAGCACATGCTGCCAGGAAGTCTTCCCAACATGTGACTACACACGTCTTACCTGGGTGTGTTGGTGTCAACAGCAGCATATCTTCTAAATAAATGATAACATTGTCATATACAGTATGGAGTAGGGAGTCACTGCTAACGTGATTACAAGCAGATAACATGAGGTCATCTCTATGACCGTGTCTGGTGATGTATGGGACAGGGTGACTGTGTGACAGGGGTGGTGATTGCTGTAGCAGAGATATACACTAGTAATTAGTGCCGAGCGTTTGAACCAAATGGACATATTACTCCTGCTGTTAACAGAATGTCAGCACTCCCTTCATTCATCTTTAGGATGACTCTGTGTAGTACAACATTGGCTGGCTCCCCGACAAACTGGTCATTTATCGAAGTCTGTTTGATTTCTGCTGGGTGTACACTCTACAGGCACACTGCGCTGCTTATCAAAAGGGAGAGACAGGAGAGAAAAGGGTAAATGTATAAATCAAGGTTCATTCAGGATTTGCGCTCACCTTGCGGAAAGAGAAAACCCATCTGTCTCAGCCCTTCCTGGAGTTTAAAGGAGATACTGTATCGGGAAAACTCAGACACTCACACCAAGAATGGTCATTGTATCATCTGATGTACATACGTCCATGTACTTTCACAGGCCCTGTCTAGATGCTCAACTGCACCGCCAACTTTCATACTTCATTTTCACCTGTGATGAACACACATCCATGATGGTATGTGTGTCAGACAGTGGGCAGTCGGCCCCTGACGCCCTCAGAAACCTTTACAGATGCACAATTGAGAGCATCCTGTCGGGCTGTATCACCGCCTGGTACGGCAACGGCCACCGCCCGCAACCGCAAGGCTCTCCAGAGGGTGGTGCGGTCTGCACAACGCATCACCGGGGGCAAACTACCTGCCATCCAGAACACCTACACCACCCGATGTCACAGGAAGGCCAAAAAGATCAGCAAGGACATCAACCACTAGCCCACTGAGCGAGGAGAGACTGGCTGACTTCCTCAGACATAGCTCCGTCTCCGTGATGAAGTAGTGGGAGAGGGAATATGAGGACAGAGGAGGACGTACACTGTGTGGCTAATCATGCCTCTGCCCCAAAGAGAACAACCTTAGCAGTCAGTTACTCAGAATCATAAGAACATATAAATCATTTTTCTTTCCACAGTTGTGACCACAAATCTCCAAATGTAATATTTCTGAGGAACATTGCAGCGGGTGTGCTCTGCACTGGCAAGGGAGTTACTTTTGTTTGAATTATGTGTTATGACAATTTCCTGTGATGTGGTGATGGTCCTTTCTGTGCCAGGTATTAACTGACAACAGTCTGTTGGGAGACAGTACTGTGGTGATGGTCCTATCTGTGCCAGGTATTAATGACAACAGTCTGTTGGGAGACAGTACTGTGGTGATGGTCCTTTCTGTGCCAGGTATTAATGACAACAGTCTGTTGGGAGACAGTACTGTGGTGATGGTCCTTTCTGTGCCAGGTATTAACTGACAACAGTCTGTTGGGAGACAGTACTGTGGTGATGGTCCTTTCTGTGCCAGGTATTAATGACAACAGTCTGTTGGGAGACAGTACTGTGGTGATGGTCTATCTGTGCCAGGTATTAATGACAACAGTCTGTTGGGAGACAGTACTGTGGTGATGGTCTATCTGTGCCAGGTATTAATGACAACAGTCTGTTGGGAGACAGTACTGTGGTGATGGTCTATCTGTGCCAGGTATTAATGACAACAGTCTGTTGGGAGACAGTACTGTGGTGATGGTCCTTTCTGTGCCAGGTACAGTCCACTGAGTATTACTCCACTTTCCACTGGGCTGGCTGAACGCGTCTGCTGTGTGTGTACAGTATGTGCGTGCGTGCATGCGAGTGCGTGTGCGTGCGTGCGTGCGTGTGTGTGTGTGTGTGCGTGCATGCGAGTGCGTGTGCGTGTGTGCGTGTGTGTGTGTTACAGGAACTCATATAGAGGCCATGGAGAAACCATTTGAGCGATGTTCATGACTTAACCCTTGTGTTGTCTTAAGGGTCAGAAATGACCCGCCACCATGTTTAACAGCAGAGAAACCCCCCTAAATGATCTTTCTGATCTTTCTTCAACTTGAAATGTGATGACTTTTCCTAGAGTGACCCCGACATTAGAAAAAGTGAAACATCGCCTTTGTTCATATTACCATGAAAGCTGAAACACCACCAGGGTACACCACCAGGGTACAAAGATTGTCTTAGGGTCATTTTTGACCCGGCAGTTATAAAATAATTTACACACCACAAAAACTACAGACACACACACACACACATCTCCCCTCCACAACTCCACACATGACTCAAGTTCACAGACAAAAGAAAAACTATTTCAGACAAAATTAAAAATTCTTGAAAGCATTGTTTACTAATGTGGAATGCAGTCAGAGGCTATAAAGGTGCTGCAGATGACAGTCCCCCCAGTTCTCTCTTTGCTGAGCCATGAGTGCACGTTTCAGCGCACAACAGGTCGTAGATCAGATTTTTTCAGATGTCCAGGAGGAACAAGAGAACAATGATTTAGAAGAGGAAGAGGTATCTGAAGAAGAAGATGGGGAAGAATACAACCCATAGCACGATGCATCATTTTCAGATGAAGAAAAAATCCTCCAAGCTGAAAGAGAGACATTTTTGTCGAAGAACGGCAAAATAACATGGTCCTTGTCACCATATGACAACCAGGGCAGCATGGCAGCACAAAATGTCACAAGGATGACCCCAGGGCCCACAAGACATGCAGTTACCCAGGACATTGCCTCAACATTCTACATGTTCATCACACCAGCCATCGAACAAATCATCCTGGAGATGACAAATTTGGAGGGTTTCCGTAAACATGGAGACAACTGGAAAAGGATGGATGAGATTGACCTGCGTGCCTACATAGGGCTGCTAATCTTAGCGGGTGTGTAAAGGTCCCGAGACGAGGCTACATGTAGTCTCTGGGATGCAGAGAGTGGAAGGGTGATTTTCCGTGCCACAATGACACTGAAAATCTTTCACACTGTCTCAAGAAAGCTACGATTTGATAACCGTGAGTCAAGACCTGCAAGACGTGTGAGAGACAAACTGGAGAGGTCTGTGAGAAGTGGGTGGAGCGTCTGCCATACCTCTACAACCCTGGGCCTGAAGTAACAGTGGATGAGCAACTGGTTCCTTTCAGAGGTACATTTTTATTTTCATATCTGTAATGTAAATGATTTTCACTGTTAATTTCATTATGTATTGCTGTAATATCACTGATTTATGTGATTGTTTTCTGTGACACTGATACTAATTACTGATAGTAATCTCTTTTGTCAATAGGACGCTGTCCTTTCCAGCAGTATATGCCCAGCAAGCCAGCAAAGTAGTGCATCAAGATATGGGTGGCCTGTGATGCACAATCCAGCTACACTTGGAAGATGCAAGTCTACACAGGGAAGCCGACCGGTGGAGGCCCGGAGAAGAACCAGGGGATGGGGTTGTGCTTGATGTGACAAATGGACTAGGGGGCACAATGTCACGTGTGACAATTTCTTCACCACTCATGAACTCAGCCAGCAGCTCCTGAAGAGGGAGATCACCATGGTTGGCACAGTTAGAAAGAACAAGCCTGAGCTCCCCCTGCCCTCCTCGCAACAAGGGGGAGAAAGGCCTTCTCATCAAAGTTTGCCTTCACCCCCACCACCACTCTAGTTTCTTACCTCCCAAAGAGGAACAAGAATGTGGTCCTCCTGAGCACACTGCACAAAACGGCTGAGATCAGTGATCGTGAGGACAGGAAGCCAGCCATCATCCTGGACTACATCCACAACAAAGGAGGCGTGGACAACCTGGACAAGGTGATTTGAACTTACAGCTGCAGGAGGATGACTGCCCGTCCTTAAACAATGCCTTCGTGATATGGAACAAGATCAACCCTACCTAGATGCCTGATAAGTGGAACAAGAGGAGGGTGTTCCTGGAGCAGCTGGGAAAGGCACTTGTAACCTCACACATTCAAAGAAGGGAGCGCCTCCCCAGCACAGCAGCCTCTGCAGCACTTGTGAAAGCTGTTCAGGGGGCTGAATCTTGTCCTGATCCACCTGAGGCTGCAGCTGGGGCAGGCAAGAGGAGGAGATGCAAATAATTCTGCCCCCCATAAGCAGGACTGTAAAACAAATACTATGTGCTGCACAAATAATATGTGCTGCACAGAAATACATCTGCAAAGTCCATGGACACACACTTGCATACTGTCCTACATGTGCTAATTAGAGTTGATTGATTTATGCTTTTCACATTTTTGTTTTGTATCTATTATCTTATTTTGTTCTAATTTATAGTTGTTGTTTATACACATTGTGGGTGGGGGTAATGGTTAAAAAATGGGAGAAGACTAGTATTTTGTAGTTGAATTCCTCATTTTAATAATATATCACTTTTGCCAAAAAAAGTTCAAGACTGTTCAATAAAATGCATTCAAAACTACTTTCTGCACATTTCTGCTACTTTCTTAGGCTATCTTGTATATGCTAAAGTATTTATGTTTACACCTATGCAGTACCTTTAGCAATAATAATAATAATAATAATAAACCTCTACTTTAGTAAAGAAAACAATTATGACAGGTGTGTTGTAATAAAAACGAGTAGTGTCCACTGATTAAATGCAGTCTTTCTGCATTGTGACGAGGGAAAACCCAGATATTCACAAAGTTTGTGATGAATGACAGGTTGTTTCGTCATGCAAAATAGATTTGGGGTTTAATATTCAATTAAGCTGCTTTATTTTAGGGGTTTAGTGAAGGCGGGTAATTTTTTAACCTTAGGATAAGGGGAGTAGACAGAATGTTCAGACTACATAAAGGTTAAACAGGTGACACTGATGCTGAGTGAGCTTCTACATTAGGATCGAAAGGTCCAGCACCCAGGGTGCATTGATTTCTCTCTCTCTCTTACTACGATCATCAGTTACCCCTGTGATAGTGTTGAGTATGACATCGCAGACACATCTTGATTTAGTGAAGAACATGCAATGCATTCCCACGTATATTTCTTTACGTGACTCTACGATCAAATAAAGGTTTAATACACTTCCACCACTCAGTCCTGAGTCACATCTCTCTACACACAACCTGAGTCACATCTCTCTACACACAACCTGAGTCACATCTCTCTACACACAACCTGAGTCACATCTCTCTACACACAACCTGAGTCACATCTCTCTACACACAACCTAAGTCACATCTCTCTACACACAACCTGAGTCACATCTCTCTACACACAACCTGAGTCACATCTCTCTACACACAACCTGAGTCACATCTCTCTAAACACAACCTTAGTCACATCTCTCTACACACAACCTGAGTCACATCTCTCTACACACAACCTGAGTCACATCTCTCTACACACAACCTGAGTCACATCTCTCTACACACAACCTGAGTCACATCTCTCTAAACACAACCTGAGTCACATCTCTCTACACACAACCTGAGTCACATCTCTCTACACACAACCTGAGTCACATCTCTCTACACACAACCTGAGTCACATCTCTCTACACACAACCTGAGTCACATCTCTCTACACACAACCTGAGTCACATCTCTTTACACACAACCTGAGTCACATCTCTCTACACACAACCTGAGTCACATCTCTCTACACACAACCTGAGTCACATCTCTCTACACACAACCTGAGTCACATCTCTCTACACACAACCTGAGTCACATCTCTCTACACACAACCTGAGTCACATCTCTCTAAACACAACCTTAGTCACATCTCTCTACACACAACCTGAGTCACATCTCTCTACACACAACCTGAGTCACATCTCTCTACACACAACCTGAGTCACATCTCTCTACACACAACCTGAGTCACATCTCTCTAAACACAACCTTAGTCACATCTCTCTACACACAACCTGAGTCACATCTCTCTACACACAACCTGAGTCACATCTCTCTACACACAACCTGAGTCACATCTCTCTACACACAACCTGAGTCACATCTCTCTACACACAACCTGAGTCACATCTCTTTACACACAACCTGAGTCACATCTCTCTACACACAACCTGAGTCACATCTCTCTACACACAACCTGAGTCACATCTCTCTACACACAACCTGAGTCACATCTCTCTACACACAACCTGAGTCACATCTCTCTACACACAACCTGAGTTATGTCACCACATGTACACACGTAATACTGTATTTAGCAGACACTTTAATCCAAAGCAATTTACAGTCATTCATGCATACATTTTATGAATTTGTGGTTCCGGGAATTGACCCCACTATCGTGGCATTGCAAGTGCCATGCCCTACCAATTGAGCTACAGAGGACCACTCACAAACACAGACATACACGAACGGGACACTCCTGTGACTCTCAGCATCTGTACTGGAGCCAGAGAGCATCAGTAGAGGAGTGAACCAAAGCCTCTCTGCATCCCAGAATGACATCACCTCTATCAGCTGGGCCTGCTTAAAACTGTAAGATTTACTGCTGTTACACCTCTCATGTCCTACACTGGCCCTCTTTGGCCCTACACTGGCCCTCTACTGGTCCTACACTGGCCCTCTACTGGTCCTACACTGGCCCTTTACTTGCCCTACACTGGCCCTCTACTGGCCCTACACTGGCCCTCTTTGGCCCTACACTGGCCCTCTACTGGTCCTACACTGGCCCTCTTTGGCCCTACGCTGGCCCTCTTTGGCCCTACACTGGCCCTCTACTGGCCCTACACTGGCCCTCTACTGGTCCTACACTGGCCCTCTTTGGCCCTACACTGGCCCTCTTTGGCCCTACACTGGCCCTCTTTGGCCCTACACTGGCCCTCTACTGGCCCTACACTGGCCCTCTACTGGTCCTACACTGGCCCTCTTTGGTCCTACACTGGCTCTCTTTGGCCCTACACTGGCCCTCTACTGGCCCTACACTGGCCCTCTACTGGTCCTACACTGGCCCTCTTTGGCCCTACACTGGCCCTCTACTGGCCCTACACTGGCCCTCTACTGGCCCTACACCGACACCACACTGGAACTACACTGGCCCTCTACTGGCCCTCTACTGGCCCTACACTGGCCCTACACTGGCCCTACACTGGCACTACACTGGCCCTACAATTGCCTTACACTGGCCCTATACTGACACTAAACTGGACATACACTGGCCCTACACTGGCCCAACACTGGCCCTACACCAACACTACACAAACACTACACTGGCCCTACACTGGCCCTAAACTGGCCCTAAACTGGCCCTACACTGGCCCAACACTGGCCCTACACTGGCCCTACACTGGCCCAACACTGGCCCAACACTGGCCCTACACTGGCCCAACACTGGCCCTACACTGGCCCTACACTGGCACAACACTGGCCCTACACTGGCCCTCTACTGGCCCTACAATGGCCCTACACTGGAGCTACACTGGCCGTCTACTGGCCGTCTACTGGTCCTACACTGGCCCTACAATGGCCCTAAACTGGCCCTACATCGACACTACACTGACACTACATTAACACTAGACTTACACTACGCTGACACTAAACTGACACTACACCGGTCCTACATTGGCCCTACACCGACACTACACCGGCCCTACACTGGCCCTACACTGACACTACACTTTCCCTACACTGACACTACACTGGCACTACACTGACACTACATTGGCCCTAAACTGGCCCTACACTGACACTACACTGGCCCTACACTGGCCCTTCACTGGCCCTACACTGACACTAAACTGGCCCAACACTGGCCCTACACTGACACTACACTGGCCCTACACTGACACTACACTGGCCCTACACTGACACTACACCGGCCCTACACTGGCCCTTCACTGGCCCTACACTGGCACTATACTTAGCCTCTACTGACCCTTCACTGGCCCTACACTGGCACTATACTTGCCCTCTACTGACCCTACACTGGCCTTCTACTGGCCATCTACTGGCCCTCTACTGGCCCTACACTGGTACACGCAGGCAGCAGTGTGGAGTTAGCAGGCAGCAGGGTGGAGTTAGCAGGCAGCAAAGTGGAGGTAGCAGGCAGAAGGGTGGAGTTAGCAGGCAGTAGGGTGGAGTTAGAACACAGCAGGGTTGACTTAGCAGGCAGCAGGGTGGTGTTAGCAGGCAGCAGGGTGGAGTTAGCAGGCAGGATGGTAGAGTTAGCAGGCAGCAGATTGGAGTTAGAACGCAGCAGGGTGGAATTAGCAGGCAGCAGGGTGGAGTTAGCAAGCAGCAGGGTGGAGGTAGCAGGCAGCAGGGTGGAGTTAGCAGGCAGGATGGTAGAGTTAGCAGGCAGCAGATTGGAGTTAGAACGCAGCAGGGTGGAATTAGCAGGCAGCAGGGTGGAGTTAGCAAGCAGCAGGGTGGAGTTAGCAGACAGTAGGGTGGAGTTAGCAGGCAGCAGGGTGGAGTTAGCAGGCAGTAGGGTGGAGTTAGCAGGTGGCATTGTGGAGTTAGCAGTTAGCAGGGTGGAGTTAGCAGGTGCCATTGTGGAGTTAGCAGTTAGCAGGGTGGAGTTAGCAGGTGCCATTGTGGAGTTAGCAGTTAGCAGGGTGGAGTTAGCAGTTAGCAGGGTGGAGTTAGCAGGTGGCGTTGTGGAGTTAGCAGTTAGCAGGGTGGAGTTAGCAGGCAGCAGGGTGGAGGTAGCTGTTAGCAGGTTGGAGTTACCAGGCAGTAGGGTGGAGTTACCAGGCAGTAGGGTGGAGTTAGCAGTTAGCAGGGTGGAGTTAGCAGGCAGCAGGGTGGAGTTAGCAGTTAGCAGAGTGGAGTTAGCAGGCAGCAGGGTGGAGTTACCAGGCAGTAGGGTGGAGTTAGCAGTTAGCAGGGTGGAGTTAGCAGGCAGCAGGGTGGAGTTAGCAGGCAGCAGGGTGGAGTTACCAGGCAGTAGGGTGGAGTTAGCAGTTAGCAGGGTGGAGTTAGCAGTTAGCAGGTTGGAGGTAGCTGGCAGCAGGTTGGAGTTACCAGGCAGTAGGGTGGAGTTAGCAGTTAGCAGGGTGGAGTTACCAGGCAGCAGGGTGGAGTTAGCAGGCAGCAGGGTGGAGTTAGCAGTTAGCAGGGTGGAGTTAGCAGGCAGCAGGGTGGAGTTAGCAGGCAGCAGGGTGGAGTTAGCAGTTAGCAGGGTGGAGTTAGCAGTTAGCAGGGTGGAGTTAGCAGGCAGCAGGGTGGAGTTAGCAGGCAGCTGGGTGGAGTTAGCCGTGTTTATGCTCCTGTGGGATCAGGCCTGGGATCAGCCTAGGGATTTGTGAGTACATTCATCATAATGGAAACACATGCAGGGAGAGCTCCAGTAATCCACCAGGCCAGGCCTGGCTGTGTTCCTCTGGCAGACCCGTAGCTTTCCAGAGGAGAGGAGAACGCCACGGCAATGGCCTCGGCAATGGCCACGGCAACAACATCATTTATCCCTGGGAGTCCCCTGGGCACCGGGTCCAGGCCACTCCACCCTACCCATCATGCCAATAGGACTGTTACACAATGTATTAACCCTCTACGGTAAGGGTTAGAGTTAGAGCTACTGCTGTAAGTACAATACATTCTTAATGACCAGTGTGTCGAGGAGAATCAGGAGAGAAGATACTTCAGCTAGTCAATCTGAGAGGCTTCGGGGTGCTGGGTGGTCACTTCCTGATTAATCTAGGCTCTTGATGGAAAATAAACAATAGGAGATTGATTACTGTTGTTTATAATGCTTGTCATGGACTCAGGATATCTACTCCGCTCCCAAGCGTGTCTCTGTCTGTCTGTCTGTCTGTCTGTCTATCTCTCTGTCTGTCTGTCTGTCTGTCTGTCTGTCTGTCTGTCTGTCTGTCTGTCTGTCTGTCTGTCTGTCTGTCTGTCTGTCTGTCTGTCTGTCTGTCTGTCTCTCTCAATTTTTTCAATTAAATTAAATTAAATTTGCTTTATTGGCATGACGTAACAATGTACATATTGCCAAAGCTTACTTTGGATATTTACAATATATATTTTTTTAAATAAATCTCTCTCTCTGTCTGTTTCTGTCTGTCTCTGTCTGTCTCTCTCTGTGTGTGTGTGTGTGTCTCTCTCTCTCTGTCTATCTCTCTCTCTATGTCTCTCTCTCAATTCAATTCAATTCAATTGACTTTATTGACATGGCAAGTTATTATTACTTACATTGTCAAAGTATACATATCGAAAAATTTAAATAAAATATATATGTATATATATACACAAAATATATATATATTTATATATAAATAAATGGTGGTACTAACAGCAATAATAATAGTAGTAGTGGACATGGGATTACCATTAATAACAGCTACAACAACAATATTAATCAGAACAACAATACATTAAAGCAACAGTAGTAGACCAGTCTCAACATGACTGAGAAGACACATGACCTGGTACGAAAGACAAAACAAAACTAAGCTAAATGGGAAATATTATCAACATTACTTTGCATTTTTCACTGGCTGTCCCTCAGGCTGTGGCAGGAGGACACATATTTGGCTGCCAAAACTGCACATTTTGGCTTTTCACCCAATAAATATTTGAATTTTTCTTCATCTTTTATAGTTTCAAATTCTTTGTATTGAATTATAATTTTGGGAAAGAAATATGCTCTTAGGTCTGAGTATTTGTCACAGTGTAGTAGGAAATGCACTTCTGTCTCTACCTCTCCCCTGGAGCAGAGTGAGCACAGCCTGTCCTCTCTGGGCAGCCAGGTTTGTCTGTGACGACCGGTCTCTATAGCCAGACTGTGCTCACTGAGTCTGTACCTAGTCAATGTTTTCCTCAGTTTTCTATCAGTCACAGTGGTCAGATAGTCTGCCACCATGTACTGTCTGTTTAGAGCCAAATAGCATTGAAGTTTACTTTGATTTTTTGTGGTGTCTTTCCAATAGGTTATATATTTTTCTTTTTGTTTTGTGATGATTTGGTTGGGCCAGATTTTCTGAGGGCTGTCCCGAGGCTCTGTGGGGTTGGTTTGGGTTGGTGAACTGAGCCTCAGAACCAGCTGGCTGAGGGGACTCTTCTCTGGTTTCATCTCTTGACATTGTAGAGCTGTGTGATGGAATGTTTTAGGGTTACTTGTTTTTAGATGGTTGTAAAATTTGATGGCTCTTTTTTCTATTCGAATGAGGAGGGGATATTGGCCCAATTCTGCCCTACATGCGTTATTTGGAGTTTTTCTTTGTACTTGCAATACAGTCTTGCAAAACTCTGCATGCAATACTTCAATTGGATGTTTGTCCCATTTAGTAAATTCATTATTAGAGAGTGGACCCCATACCTCACTGCCATATAGAGCAATTGGTTCTATAACTGATTGAAAAATTCTCTCTCTCTCTCTCTCTGTCTCTCTCACGCTCTGTTTCTCTCTCTCTCTCTGTCTCTCTCTCACTCTGTCTCTCTCTCACTCTGTCTCTCTCTCTCTCTCTTTCACACACACACACACACCCAGGTATTGCCAGTGCTGTGCAGGGATAGTAGTGAAAGCCCTCTGTTCACATGCTTCAGTGGTCAGCTCAACATTCCCATTAGTTTCTGTGTGTTGCTGTTGTACCTGGGCCAATGGAACTGTGTGTGACCACCGCGTGTCTTTCTCGGATTCTTAACCCTATGAGCATGAAACCCTGTGCTCATATAACTCTTCCTAATGGACAGTCCTGCTCCGGCACCAAGCTCCCTCCAATCCGGCCGCACCATTCATTAGGGCTAATTTGACGTGTTTACAGCCCCTCTTCCACACATGACACACTTAAGGGGATTGATTGGGCCCAAATCGAAACACCTTGGGCTGTATGCCTGCGTCGTACTGAGAGCCCTTCTTACGCTCAAGGACCAGGTAAGTTATGCACGAGTGGAAACTTCAGCCGTGTCTAATCGATGGTGTGTGAGTGTGTTTTCTAAGTGAATGTGTGAGCGTCCAATTTATCTGTGTGTCTGAGGAAAGAAAAATGAGTGTTTGTTAAAAAGAGAGAAGTACGATTTGAAGAGATTTGGAAACTATCTGAAAACTGGCAAGTCGAGAGAGCAAACATTCCTGTCTTAAGGACTAAATAGGAAGGTCTGGAAAATGTCTCCAATAGCATTTTTGAACGTAGCAGTGCTGAATAGTGTATTGACATGACCTTGTTTGAAAAAGCCAATATCATTCCCAACATTTCCAACACTCCCTAGGCCCTGGTGCCTGTATGTGGTGAGTTTGAGGATAGCAGTGTCTGTGGGTTTATGAGATATTCAATGTCTGGGAGCCTGTGCTGTATCAAACCCACTACCTCCTGTCCCAGGCCCAGCTGAGTCCAGTGTACCCAGAGTAGGGGACTCCGATCCCTCACAGAGAGATCCATTTTTCGGTTTCTACTGTGTTTTTGTTCTACTTCACCTTTTAATAATTGTTTTATAGTTCTACTGATAGTGATTACTGCAATGTTGGGAAAGAACAAGCAAGAAAGCCATTTCATTGTGCCTGTACACGTAACAATAAAAGCGTGAAACTTGAAACAGGCAGGGGGAGTCAGGTCCCCTCCTCAACAAGCTCTCACAGTCTCACTGCAGAATTAGACGCTTATCCCCGTTTCGCCAAACGTCAAATTTCGATAGCAAAACCCAAGCCTATTTAATGGTAATTACGCTCACTGTTGCCCCAAATGGCCGGTTTTCAAGGAATTTCCCGACGTCCTCTGGACATGCATATCCGTTCAATTTTGAAGTCACGCTGGGGATCGGCCTGCCCCTCCCATCCTTCTATTCCTCCAGCCCTGCTGCTCCAGAAGTCTAACTGGGAGCCAAACCTCACAGCAATTACCAGCCAGACCTTTCCCAGCGTCAAGGTCAACCTCGTCACTTCCTCTGGGATGCAAGGAGGGAGGGAGAGAGAGAGAGAGAGAGAGAGAGAGAGAGAGAGAGAGAGAGAGAGAGAGAGAGAGAGAGAGAGAGAATGGGAGCGTGCGTGAGAGAGAGAGAGAGAGAGAGAGAGAGAGAGAGAGAGAGAGAGAGAGAGAGAGAGAGAGAGAGAGAGAGAGAGAGAGAGAGAGAGAGAGAGAGAGAGAGAGAGAGAGAGAGAGAGAGAGAGAGACACGCACGTATGTTTACACACAAACATCATTGCCTGAGCCAAAGTGGATAGGGTCAAAAGCTTCAGGTTCCTCGGCGTGCACGTCACTGAGGACCTGAAATGGTCTCACTAAACCGACATCGTGGTGAAGAAAGTGCAACAGCAAACTTCTACAGATGCACCATCGAGAGCATTCTATCGGGCTGCATCACCGCCTGGTACGGCAACTGCACCGCCCTCTGCCGCATGGCTCTCCAGAGGGTGGTGTGATCAGTCCATCTCCAGGGGATCTCTGCTGCATGGCTCTCCAGAGGGTGGTGTGATCAGTCCATCTCCAGGGGATCTCTGCTGCATGGCTCTCCAGAGGGTGGTGTGATCAGTCCATCTCCAGGGGATCTCTGCTGCATGGCTCTCCAGAGGGTGGTGTGATCAGTCCATCTCCAGGGGATCTCTGCTGCATGGCTCTCCAGAGGGTGGTGTGATCAGTCCATCTCCAGGGGATCTCTGCTGCATGGCTCTCCAGAGGGTGGTGTGATCAGTCCATCTCCAGGGGATCTCTGCCTCATGTCTCTCCAGAGGGTGGTGTGATCAGTCCATCTCCAGGGGATCTCTGCCTCATGTCTCTCCAGAGGGTGGTGTGATCAGCCCATCTCCAGGGGATCTCTGCTGCATGGCTCTCCAGAGGGTGGTGTGATCAGTCCATCTCCAGGGGAACTCTGCTGCATGTCTCTCCAGAGGGTGGTGTGATCAGTCCAACGCATCACCAGGGGGCACGCTGCCTGCCCTCCAGGACATCTACAGCACTCTGTGTCAAAGGAAGGACAGGAAGATCATTAATGGCCTCAGTCAAACAAGTCACGGACTGTTTAGTCTGCTACCGTCTGATGCATCAGTGTCAAGACTGAGAGACTAAAAAACAGCTTCTATAATCGGACTGTTGAACATCCACCACTAACCATCTACCAGGTGATGCACGCTCACGTTCACTCACACAAAACACACACTCTAATAGATCTACTGCTGTACATATCATTCTAATAGATCTACTGCTGTACATATCATTCTTATATATCTACTGCTGTACATATCATTCTAATAGATCTACTGCTGTACATATCATTCTAATATATCTACTGCTGTACATATCATTCTTATATATCTACTGATGTACATATAATTCTAATATATCTACTGCTGTACATATCATTCTAATATATCTACTGCTGTACATATCATTCTTAATATATCTACTGCTGTACATATCATTCTAATATATCTACTGCTGTACATATCATTCTAATAGATCTACTGATGTACATATAATTCTAATATATCTACTGATGTACATATCATTCTAATATATCTACTGCTGTACATATCATTCTAATATATCTACTGCTGTACATATCATTCTTAATATATCTACTGCTGTACATATCATTCTAATATATCTACTGCTGTACATATCATTCTAATATATCTACTGCTGTACATATCATTCTTATATATCTACTGCTGTACATATCATTCTTATATATCTACTGATGTACATATAATTCTAATATATCTACTGCTGTACATATCATTCTAATATATCTACTGCTGTACATATCATTCTTAATATATCTACTGCTGTACATATCATTCTAATATATCTACTGCTGTACATATCATTCTAATAGATCTCCTGCTGTACATATCATTCTTAATATATCTACTGCTGTACATATCATTCTAATATATCTACAGCTGTACATATCATTCTAATATATCTACTGATGTACATATCATTCTAATATATCTACTGATGTACATATCATTCTAATATATCTACTGCTGTACATATCATTCTAATATATCTACTGCTGTACATATCATTCTAATATATCTCCTGCTGTACATATCATTCTAATATATCTCCTACTGTACATATCATTCTAATATATCTCCTACTGTACATATCATTCTAATATATCTCCTACTGTACATATCATTCTAATATATCTACTGCTGTACATATCATTCTTAATATATCTACTGCTGTACATATCATTCTAATATATCTACAGCTGTACATATCATTCTAATATATCTACTGATGTACATATCATTCTAATATATCTACTGATGTACATATCATTCTAATATATCTACTGATGTACATATCATTCTAATATATCTACTGCTGTACATATCATTCTAATATATCTACTGCTGTACATATCATTCTAATAGATCTACTGCTGTACATATCATTCTAATATATCTACTGCTGTACATATCATTCTTAATATATCTACTGCTGTACATATCATTCTAATATATCTACTGCTGTACATATCATTCTTAATATATCTACTGCTGTACATATCATTCTAATATATCTACAGCTGTACATATCATTCTAATATATCTACTGATGTACATATCATTCTAATATATCTCCTGCTGTACATATCATTCTAATATATCTACTGCTGTACATATCATTCTTAATATATCTACTGCTGTACATATCATTCTAATATATCTACAGCTGTACATATCATTCTAATATATCTCCTGCTGTACATATCATTCTAATATATCTACTGATGTACATATCATTCTAATATATCTCCTGCTGTACATATCATTCTTAATATATCTACTGCTGTACATATCATTCTAATATATCTACAGCTGTACATATCATTCTAATATATCTACTGCTGTACATATCATTCTAATATATCTACAGCTGTACATATCATTCTAATATATCTCCTGCTGTACATATCATTCTAATATATCTACTGATGTACATATCATTATAATATATCTCCTGCTGTACATATCATTCTAATATATCTACAGCTGTACATATCATTCTAATATATCTACTGCTGTACATATCATTCTAATAGATCTACTGCTGTACATATCATTCTAATATATCTACTGCTGTACATATCATTCTAATATATCTACTGATGTACATATCATTCTAATATATCTACAGCTGTACATATCATTCTAATATATCTACTGCTGTACATATCATTCTAATATATCTACTGCTGTACATATCATTCTAATATATCTACTGCTGTACATATCATTCTAATATATCTACTGATGTACATATCATTCTAATATATCTACAGCTGTACATATCATTCTTAATATATCTACTGCTGTACATATCAGTATAATATATCTACTGCTGTACATATCAGTATAATATATCTACTGCTGTACATATCAGTATAATATATCTACTGCTGTACATATCATTCTAATAGATCTACTGATGTACATATCATTCTTAATATATCTACTGCTGTACATATCATTCTAATATATCTACTGCTGTACATATCATTCTAATATATCTACTGCTGTACATATCATTCTAATATATCTACTGATGTACATATCATTCTAATATATCTACAGCTGTACATATCATTCTTAATATATCTACTGCTGTACATATCAGTATAATATATCTACTGCTGTACATATCAGTATAATATATCTACTGCTGTACATATCAGTATAATATATCTACTGCTGTACATATCATTCTAATAGATCTACTGATGTACATATCATTCTAATATGTCTACTGCTGTCAATCCTTCCGGTGTACATACGTATAGATTGCATTTTGATAACTTTTACAGTGCTGTTTTGGTTGTTAATTGGATTCGTCCCAACGTTCTGGTTTTCTTGTTTTTTGGGGGGTGTACTTTTTAATTATCTGTGTACTTGTTTGACATTTTACTGCATTGAAAGGAGCAATGTAACTCAAGCATTTCGTTGCACCCGCCATGACATCTGATAAACTATGTACGCGGCTAATAAACTTAGATTTTATTTCGTTAGAGCGACATCACACTGTGCTTTGTATTTCTTTTCATTTCAACTTTCACAGCCAAAGAACTGCTAAATCAAGCCCAGAGTTGTGGGGCACAGGAAGTCTTTTCAACATTCAGAAGAATGCCTCAGTACTCAGTCTACAAGTTTTATAATTGACAAGTGTGCCATGATTCCCCTCTCACACCCCTTGTAGCTGTGCACACATACTCTGGCAAGCAAGTGTGCTTTTCAAAGTTTTTTTTTTGTGTATTATATATTTTTTTAAAGAAGTACAAATTTCAGCCTTAGTGCATTTTTCAAATGTATGAATCTTGGAAACTCAAAGCGTTCCGATATGATTACTCCAAGAGGAATGAAAAAAAGGAGATTCTCATATGGAAGTTATTATGTACTCTGTGTGTGTGTGTGTGTAGCTTGTCTGAATACAAGTGCTGTGTGTGTGTGTGTGTGTGTGTGTGTTTTTTGAACCATGTGTTCCACAGCATTTATTTAACGTCAAAAGTGACAGCCTGCAAAGATTTATGCAATATTTCAAAGTTATTGGTTAATAAACATCTGGTGAACCTCTCACACATTCTTGGGAAATGATGTGTTTTGGTCCCTTCTCAATGCACCCTGTTTGTTTTGGTCTGCAGGGTGTCCTTGACTAGGGAGTCTACTGTTGCTCTCTATCAGGGGATGGGTCAGGACATGGCAGTGAATCAAGACGCATTAAGATCATTCAGAACCAGAACAACTAGACATGTACCCTGCCAGAACTCCCAGATGACCCAGCGTGTCCAGAATGTTCTGAGCCAGAAACCACTATAACCTCATCTTGAATCAATCAAATGAATCCATCTATCAATCTTATTTATATACACGCTATCAATCAATCTATACGTCCTGTCTGTTTATATATATAGCGATTCTATTTGGATGGACAATTCCGGTATTGGAAAAGCCAACTCTGGGAAAAAAGGATCATTCATACGCAGTTCTGAATAGTGCTTATTCATGTTTACACTGAGGGTGACTATTGGAGCAAGTATTGCTTCTCCTTACTGGAGTCCTTTTCATCTCATCATCAAAAGAAAACTGAAATAAATAAATAAATGGAGAATTAAAATAGGACTATGAATATTACAGAGGACTAACTGTCCTGCCTGTGGCTGTGCTTGTAGATCGGCCTGTTGCTCTCCTGTACAAGTAACAAAGGTTATGTTGAACCAGGATGTGAAGTGAAAGGGTAGCTCACAGCTCCTCCAGCCAAAATGGGCCCTGTTTTTCTTGGCCCGGCCTAGTCTTTCTCTCCACATCATTTAACAGATCTGAAACACTAAACACAGAAAGTGTGGTGATTGGTTGGTTTCTGCTCTGCACGTCTGCAATTACAGCACATGTCAAAACAACCCAATAGTTTGACTGGAAAACTTGAAAAACGTCCAACAACGGCCTTATCAGAAACACATGATTTTCAGATTACACTGGGCCATTATTGTAATGCTGATTTTCAGATTACACTGGGCCATTATTGTAATGCTGATTTTCAGATTACACTGGGCCATTATTGTAATGCTGATTTTCAGATTACACTGGGCCATTATTGTAATGCTGATTTTCAGATTACACTGGGCCATTATTGTAATGCTGATTTTCAGATTACACTGGGCCATTATTGTAATGCTGATTTTCAGATTACACTGGGCCATGATTGTAATGCTGATTTTCAGATTACACTGGGCCATTATTGTAATGCTGATTTTCAGATTACACTGGGCCATGATTGTAATGCTGATTTTCAGATTACACTGGGCCATTATTGTAATGCTGATTTTCAGATTACACTGGGCCATTATTGTAATGCTGATTTTCAGATTACACTGGGCCATTATTGTAATGCTGATTTTCAGATTACACTGGGCCATTATTGTAATGCTGATTTTCAGATTACACTGGGCCATTATTGTAATGCTGATTTTCAGATTACACTGGGCCATTATTGTAATGCTGATTTTCAGATTACACTGGGCCATGATTGTAATGCTGATTTTCAGATTACACTGGGCCATTATTGTAATGCTGATTTTCAGATTACACTGGGCCATTATTGTAATGCTGATTTTCAGATTACACTGGGCCATGATTGTAATGCTGATTTTCAGATTACACTGGGCCATGATTGTAATGTTGATTTTCAGATTACACTGGGCCATTATTGTAATGCTGATTTTCAGATTACACTGGGCCATTATTGTAATGCTGATTTTCAGATTACACTGGGCCATTATTGTAATGATGATTTTCAGATTACACTGGGCCATTATTGTAATGCTGATTTTCAGATTACACTGGGCCATTATTGTAATGCTGATTTTCAGATTACACTGGGCCATTATTGTAATGCTGATTTTCAGATTACACTGGGCCATGATTGTAATGTTGATTTTCAGATTACACTGGGCCATTATTGTAATGCTGATTTTCAGATTACACTGGGCCATTATTGTAATGCTGATTTTCAGATTACACTGGGCCATTATTGTAATGCTGATTTTCAGATTACACTGGGCCATTATTGTAATGCTGATTTTCAGATTACACTGGGCCATGATTGTAATGTTGATTTTCAGATTACACTGGGCCATTATTGTAATGCTGATTTTCAGATTACACTGGGCCATTATTGTAATGCTGATTTTCAGATTACACTGGGCCATTATTGTAATGCTGATTTTCAGATTACACTGGGCCATGATTGTAATGCTGATTTTCAGATTACACTGGGCCATGATTGTAATGTTGATTTTCAGATTACACTGGGCCATTATTGTAATGCTGATTTTCAGATTACACTGGGCCATTATTGTAATGCTGATTTTCAGATTACACTGGGCCATGATTGTAATGCTGATTTTCAGATTACACTGGGCCATTATTGTAATGATGATTTTCAGATTACACTGGGCCATTATTGTAATGCTGATTTTCAGATTACACTGGGCCATTATTGTAATGCTGATTTTCAGATTACACTGGGCCATGATTGTAATGATGATTTTCAGATTACACTGGGCCATTATTGTAATGCTGATTTTCAGATTACACTGGGCCATTATTGTAATGCTGATTTTCAGATTACACTGGGCCATTATTGTAATGCTGGAGATGGTAGTTAACCTGTCTTAAGTCTGTTATGCCAAAGTGACATTGTGAAACTCTCAAACACAGAGAAGGGGTGCCTGTAAGAATTTGCCTTGCTTATGACCTTATAAAAACTAAAAACGTCACAGTTTTACCTCTCACTTTGACAGTCACTTAGCTGTATTTTTCTTCTATCCTGTTCTTAGAGCATTTCAGAGGAAAAAAAGGTCTGTCCAACCTGAACTGGGGCAAGAGTAAATATTGGATAGATGGATTCAAAACCACAACCACCCATGAATTCAGCACATTGATGCCAACTTGCATTTTCCACAGTGTGCCTAACACACCCCAGTGGCTCTCTGGACCTTACACAGAGCCCATAATGCAACAGCCATAGACTATCACAGAGCTGCCAGTGAGGTAATGCACCATACATAAACACAGAGGAACATACGCATTCACACTCATATACTGGACTGTGGCTGGTGCACACCTACCCCAGTGATTAGCTAAAATCAGAAAAAAGGGTACAAAAGGCCAACCAGTGAAGAACAAACACCATTGTAAATACAACCCATATTTATGCTTATTTATTTTCCCTTGTGTACATTAACCATTTGTACATTGTTACAACACTGTATATATACATAATATGACATTTGTAATGTCTTTATTGTTTTGAAACTTCTGTATGTGTAATGTTTACTGTTAATTTTTATTGTTTATTTCACTTTTGCATATTATCTACCTCACTTGCTTTGGCAATGTGAACACATGTTTCCCATGCCAATAAAGCCCCTTGAATTGATTGAATTGAATTGAGAGAGAGATGTCAGTTGGAAGCTGCCTGACTCTACTCCATCTGCTCCACAGACATGAACAAATCTTTACAAAACCATAAATAACTCAACAGCAATCTTACACCATCCATACAGGCAGATGTGACATCAGATTGGAAATAGAGAGAGAGAGAGAGAGAGAGAGAGAGAGAGAGAGAGAGAGAGAGAGAGAGAGAGAGAGAGAGAGAGAGAGAGAGAGAGAGAGAGAGAGAGAGAGAGAGAGAGAGAGAGAGAGAGAGAGAGAGAGAGAGAGAGAGAGGAAAAAGAACAACAAGCTGTTGTTATGGGTTATGCAAGAGTGAGAGGAGACAGTGATGAGGGAGGGGATAAGGCTCAGCCAGGGCGCCACCCCGTCACACCCCGACTGCTGTAATTAAATAATTATCTCTGGCTGGTCGGAGGGGGCAGGGTGGGGGGAGGGGTTCAAGGGGAAGGAGGGGGAGAAAGGAAGAGGAGAGGGGAGGCATCCAGATGTTCCTCCAGCCTCTCGGAGGAAGCAGAGAGTAGCAGAGGATCACTGACCGGAGGGTGGAAGGTCAACCAGCCAGGCCCTAGCTCAAACAGATTGGATCACCCATTGTTTGTCAGACATAACCTGCAGAGATTGTACGCATAATAAATCCACCTAGAATTTTATTGCATTTCCAAAATCTGATTATTATCTGTAAGGCATCTAACGATTTGTTTATCCGTAATGGTTTCTTTCAAGACAGAGCTGTTTGTACAGACTGAGCAGCAGAGTTTGTCTTGCACCTCTGCCAAACGGACCCAGTTTTGCAAGCTTCCTGCATACAATTGCAGGCAGTATATTCTCTGCCTAGGAGATCCAACATACCTCATTAGAATACTTCCTCAGATATTAAAGGAAAGAGGGGAAATGGAGGGGAGAAAGAATGAGAACGACAGCGATAGAGAGAGAGAGAGAGAGAGAGCTAATGATGAAAAATGCAAAAAAAACTAAGAAAGAAATTGAGTAACCCATCCAACCAAAAACATACAGATTCAGAAAACCTGAGTCTACGCCTTCTCTATGGTGAATCACTAAAACAATACAGAAAAACACAACGGAAAAAGAAGGAACAGCATGTCAGAAATCAGCTCAATGTAATTGAAGACTCCATATAATCTAACTTCTGGGATAATTGGAACACACTTTATCAAACAGCAAAACAAAGAGTTATCTATCCCAAACAGAGATGTATAGATAAACCACTTGTCCAAACTTGTTGTCTCTATAACAAAGAACAAACATATACATGATTAAATACAAATCTTAGAATCAACTATTAAAGACTGCCAGAACCCACTGGATTCTCCAATTACATTGAATGAACTACCTACAGGACAAACTACAAACCCTCCAGCTCAAAAAGGCCTGTGGTGTTGATGGTATCCTAAATGAAATAATAAAATATACAGACCACAAATTCCAATTGACTATACTTAAACTCTTTAACATCATCCTCAGCTCTGGCATCTTCCCCGATGTTTGGAACCAAGGACATTTCTTTCCACAGGGCCGTGGGGTGAGACAGGGATGTAGCTTGAGCCCCACCATCTTCAACATATAAAGTGCATTCGGAAAGTATTCAGATCCCAATACTTTTTCCACATGTTGCTACGTTAAAGACTTATTCTAAAATTGATTAAAAAATATATATAATCTCATCAATCTACACACAATACCCCATAATGACAAAATGATTTTTTAATTTTTTATTGTTGCAATTTATTAAAAATGAAAAACAGAAATATCTTAGGTATAGCTATTCAGACCCTTTGCTATGAGACTCAATATTTTGCTCAGTGGCATGCTGTTTCTATTGATGATTCTTGAGATATTTCCACAACTTGATTTGAGTCCACCTGTGGTAAATTCAATTGATTGGAAAGGCACACACCTGTCAATATAAGGTGCCACATTTGACAGTGTATGTCAGAGTAAAAACCAAGTTGTGAAGTCGAAGGAATTGTCCATAGAGCTCCGAGACAGAATTGTGTCGAGGCACAGATCTGGGTAAGGTTACCAAAACATTTATGCAACATTGAAGGTCCCCGAAAACACAGTGGACTCCATCATTCTTAAATGGAAGAAGTTTGGAACAACCAAGGCTCTTCCTAGAGCTGGCCGTCTGACCAAACTGAGCAATCGGGGGAGAAGGGCCTTGGTCAGGGAGGTGCTCGGTCACTCTGGCAGAGCTCCAGAGTTCCTCTGTGGAGATGGGAGAACCTTCCAGAAGGGCAACCACCTCTGCAGCACTCCACCAATCAGGCCTTTATGGTAGAGTGGACAGACGGAAGCCACTCCTCAGTAAAAAGCATGGAGTTTGCCAAAAAGCACCTAAAGGACTCTCAGACCATGAGAAACAAGATTCTCTAGTCTGATGAAACCAAGATTGAACTCTTTGGCCTGAATGCCAAGCGTCACATCTGGAGGAAACCTGGCACCATCCCTACGGTGAAGCGTGGTGGTGGCAGCATCATGCTGTGGGGATGTATTTCAGTGGCAGGGACTGGGAGACTAGTCAGGATCGAGGCAAAGATGAACGGAGCGAAGTACAGAGAGAACCTTGATGAAAACCTGCTCCAAAGCACTCAGGACCTCAGACTGGGGTGAAGGTTCACCTTCCAACAGGACAACAACACTAAGCACACAGCCACAACAATGCAGGAGTGGCTTCGGGACAAGTCTCTGAATGTTGATCCTCAACACAGGGGCCCCTCAGGGGTGCGTGCTCAGCCCTCTCCTGTACTCCCTGTTCACTCATGACTGCACGGCCAGGCACAACTCCAACACCATCATTAAATTTGCCGATGACGCAAGAGTGGTAGGTCTGATCACCGACATCAACCAGACAGCCTATAGGGAGGAGGTCAGAGACCTAGCCTTGTGGTGCCAGGACAACAACCTCTCCCTCAACGTGATCAAGACAAAGGACATGATTGAGATGATTGTGGACTACAGGAAAAAGAGGACCAAGCACGCCCCCATTCTCATCGATGGGGCTGCAGTGGAGCAGGTTGAGAGCTTCAAGTTCCTTGGTGTCCACATCACCAACAAACTAACATGGTCCAAGCACACCATGACAGTCGTGAAGCTGGCACAACAAAACCTATTCCCCCTCAGGAGACTGAAAAGATTTGACATGGGTCCTCAGATCCTCAAAAGGTTCTACAGCTGCACCATCGAGAGCATCCTGACTGGTTGCATCACTGCCTGGTATGGAAACTGCTGGGCCTCCAACCGCAAGGCACTACAGAGGGTAGTGCGAACAGCCCAGTACGTCACTGGGGCCAAGCCTCCTGCCATCCAGGATCTCTATACCAGGCGGTGTCAGAGGAAGGCCCTGAAAATTGTCAAAGACTCCAGCCACCCTAGTCATAGACTGTTCTCTCTGCTACCACACGGCAAGCGGTACCGGAGCACCAAGTCTAGATCCAAGAGGCTTCTAAACAGCTTCTACCCACAAGCCGTAAGACTCCTGAACATCTAGTCAAATGGCTACCCAGACTATTCACATTGCCCCCCCTCCCCTCTCCACACCACTGCTACTCTCTGTTGTCATCTATGCATAGTCCCTTTAATTAACTCTCCATACATGTACATACTACCTCAACTAACCGGTGCCCCCGCACATTGACTCTATACCGGCACCCCCCTGTATATATTGTTATTTTTTACTGCTCCTCTTTAATTAATTGTTACATTTATCTCTTTATGTCGGTTAGGGGACAGTAAGTAAGCGTTTCACTGTAAGGTCTACTACACCTGTTGTATTCGACACATGTGACTAATACAATTTGATTTGATTTGAATAAGGGGTCTGAATACTTAAGTAAATGTGATATTTCATTATTATTATTTTTTTTACATTTACAAACATTTCTAAAAACCTACTTTTGATTTGTCGTTATGGGGTATTGTGTGTAGATTGACGAGATCATTTTTTGTTTTTATACATTTTAGAATAAGGCTGTAACGTAACAAAATGTGAATAAAGTCAAGGGGTCTGAATACTTTCCAAATGCACTCTATATCAAAGAATTGGTGAGGGCACTAGAACACTCGGCAGCACCCGGCCTCACCCTACTAGAATCTGAAGTCAAATGTCTACAGTCTTCTGATGATCTGGTGCTTCTGCACCCAATCAACGACGGCCTACAGCAGCACCTAGATCTTCTGCACAGATTCTGTCAGACCTGGGCATTGACAGTAAATCTCACTAAGACAAAAAAGGTCCAGTTGCCAGGACCACAAATACAAATTACATCTAGACAACAATGCCCTAGAACACACATACCACAGCCTAAACATCAGCGCCACAGGTAACTTCCACAAAGCTGTGGATGATCTGAGAGGCAAGACAAGATGGGCCTTCTACGCCGTCAAAAGGTACATCAAATTCAACATACCAATTAGGATTTGGCAAAAAATACTTGAATCAGTTATTGAACCCATTGCCCATTATGGTTGAGAGGTCTAGGGTCCGCTCACCAACCAATAATTCACAAAATGGGAGAAAAACCAAATTGAGACTCCGCATGCAGAATTCTGCAAAAATGTCCTCTGTGTACAACATAAAACACAAAATAATGCATGCAGAGCAGAATTAGGCCGATACCCACTAATTATCAAAATCCAGAAAATATCCGTTAAATTCTACAACCACCTATAATGAATCGATTCCCAAACCTTCTATAACGAAGCCTTCACCTACAGTGTCACGTTCCTGACCTGTTTTCTGTTGTTTTGTATGTGTTTGATGGTCAGGGCGTGAGTTTTGGGTGGGCAGTCTATGTTTTCTGTTTCTATGTTGGTTTTGGGTTGCCTGGTATGGCTCTCAATTAGAGGCAGGTGTTTGACGTTTCCTCTGATTGAGAGTCATATTAAGGTAGGTTGTTCTCACTGTTTGTTTGTGGGTGATTGTCTCCTGTGTCAGTGTCTGTATGTTACGCCATACGGGACTGTTCCGGGTTTTGTTTGTTCGTTCGTTTTATGTAGTCTGTTTCCTGGTTCATGCGTTCTTCACGTTGTATGTAAGTTCGGGTCCAGGTCTGTCTACATTCGTTTATTTGTTTTGTAATTATTCAAGTGTTCGTCGTGTTCTTCAGTTTTGTTTATTAAATCATTATGTATTCACAACCTGCTGCAGTTTGGTCGAATCACTACTCCTCCTCTTCGTATGAAGAGGAGGAGGAAGCCCGTTACAGAATCACCCACCAAACCCAGATCAAGCAGCGGGTTAACGGACAGCGCACGAAGCAGGATTTATGGTCTTGGGAGGAAATCATGGAAGGAAAAGGACCATGGGCTAAAGTTGAGGTGAATCGCCGCCCATGGGAACAGCTGGAGGCAGCTCGGAGAGCGGAGGAAACCGGAGAGAGGAACCGGCGTTACGAGGGGTTGCGTCTAGCACGGAAGCCCGAAAAGCCCGCAAGTACAACCCAAAAATTTCTTGGGGGGGGGCTAAGAGGTAGTGGGTCTAGGGCAGGTAGGAGACCTGCGCCCACTTCCCAGGCTAACCGTGGAGAGCGGGAGTACGGGCAGACACCGTGTTACGCAGTAGAGCGCACGGTGTCTCCTGTACGTGTGCATAGCCCGGTGCGGGTTATTCCACCTCCCCGCACTGGTAGGGCTAGATTGAGCATTGAGCCAAGTGCCATGAAGCCGGCTCTACATATCTGGCCACCAGTACGTCTCCTTGGGCCGGCTTACATGGCACCAGCCTTACGCATGGTGTCCCCGGTTCGCCTACATAGCCCGGTGCGGGTTATTCCACCTCCCCGCACTGGTCAGGCGACGGGGAGCATACAACCAGGTAAGGTTGGGCAGGTTCAGTGCTCAAGGGAGCCAGTACGCCTACACGGTCCGGTATTTCCGGCGCTACCTCCCCGCCCCAGCCCAGTACCACCAGTGCCTACACCACGCACCAGGCATCCGGTGCGTTTCCAGAGCCCTGTTCCTCCTTCACGCACTCTCCCTATAGTGCGTGCCGTCATCCCGGTACCTCCAGTTCCGGCACCACGCACCAGGCCTACTGTGCGCCTCAGCAGGGCAGAGTCGGCCGTCTGCCCAACGCCTTCTGCACTGCCTGTCTGCCCAGCTCCGTCTGAGCCATCCGTCTGCCCAGCGCCGTCTGAGCCATCCGTCTGCCCAGCGCCGTCTGAGCCATCCGTCTGCCCAGCGCCTTCTGAGCCATCCGTCTGCCCAGCGCCTTCTGAGCCATCCGTCTGCCCAGCGCCTTCTGAGCCATCCGTCTGCCCAGCGCCTTCTGAGCCATCCGTCTGCCCAGCGCCTTCTGAGCCATCCGTCTGCCCAGCGCCTTCTGAGCCATCCGTCTGCCCAGCGCCTTCTGAGCCATCCGTCTGCCCAGCGCCTTCTGAGCCATCCGTCTGCCCAGCGCCTTCTGAGCCATCCGTCTGCCCAGCGCCATTAGAGCCGCCCGTCTGTCCCGAGCCATTAGAGCCGTCCATCAGTCAGGAGCCGCTAGAGCCGTCCGTCAGTCAGGAGCTGCCAGAGCCGCCAGCCAGTCAGGAGCTGCCAGAGCCGCCAGCCAGTCAGGAGCTGCCAGAGCCGCCAGCCAGTCAGGAGCTGCCAGAGCCGCCAGCCAGTCAGGAGCTGCCAGAGCCGCCAGCCAGTCAGGAGCTGCCAGAGCCGCCAGCCAGTCAGGAGCTGCCAGAGCCGCCAGCCAGTCAGGAGCTGCCAGAGCCGCCAGCCAGTCAGGAGCTGCCCTACAGTCATGAGCTGCCCTACAGTCATGAGCTGCCCTACAGTCATGAGCTGCCCTACAGTCATGAGCTGCCCTACAGTCATGAGCTGCCCTACAGTCATGAGCTGCCCTACAGTCATGAGCTGCCCCTCAGTCCGGAGCTGCCACTCAGTCCGGAGCTGCCACTCAGTCCGGAGCTGCCACTCAGTCCGGAGCTGCCACTCAGTCCGGAGCTGCCACTCAGTCCGGAGCTGCCACCCAGTCCGGAGCTGCCACCCAGTCCGGAGCTGCCACCCAGTCCGGAGCTGCCATTAGTACAGAGTTGTCCCTCTGTCCTAAGCTACCTCTCTGTCCGGAGCTACCTCTCTGTCCTGAGCTACCTCTCTGTCCTGAGCTGTCTCCTCTATGTAGGAGGGGCCTTAGTGAAGGTTCCTGGACCATGGTCGGGGGCGAGGGTCGCCACTCAAAGGACGCTAAGGAGGGGGACAAAGACAATGGTGGAGTGGTGTCCTCGTCCACCGCCGGAGCCGCCACCGCGGACAGATGCCCACCCAGACCCTCCCCTTGAGTTTTAGGGGTGCGCCCGGAGTTCGCACCTTGAGGGGGGGTTCTGTCACGTTCCTGACCTGTTTTCTGTTGTTTTGTATGTGTTTGATGGTCAGGGCGTGAGTTTTGGGTGGGCAGTCTATGTTTTCTGTTTCTATGTTGGTTTTGGGTTGCCTGGTATGGCTCTCAATTAGAGGCAGGTGTTTGACGTTTCCTCTGATTGAGAGTCATATTAAGGTAGGTTGTTCTCACTGTTTGTTTGTGGGTGATTGTCTCCTGTGTCAGTGTCTGTATGTTACGCCATACGGGACTGTTCCGGGTTTTGTTTGTTCGTTCGTTTTATGTAGTCTGTTTCCTGGTTCATGCGTTCTTCACGTTGTATGTAAGTTCGGGTCCAGGTCTGTCTACATTCGTTTATTTGTTTTGTAATTATTCAAGTGTTCGTCGTGTTCTTCAGTTTTGTTTATTAAATCATTATGTATTCACAACCTGCTGCAGTTTGGTCGAATCACTACTCCTCCTCTTCGTATGAAGAGGAGGAGGAAGCCCGTTACATACAGAGAGATGACCTGGAGAAGAGTCCCCTAAGCAAGCTGGTCCTGGGACTCTGTTCACAAACACAAACAAACCCCATAGAGCCCCAGGACAGCAACACAATTAGACCCAACCAAATCATGAGAAAATAAAAAGATAATTACTTGACACATTGGAAAGAATTAACAAAAAACAGAGCAAACTAGAATGATATTTGGCCCTAAACAGAGAGTACACAGTGGCAGAATACCTGACCACTGTGACTGACCCAAACTTAAGGTAAGCTTTGACTATGTACAGACTCAGTGAGCATAGCCTTGCTATTGAGAGAAGCCACCGTAGGCAGACCTGGCTCTCAAGAGAAAACAGGCTATGTGCACACTGCCCACAAAATGAGGTGGAAACTGAGTTCCACTTCCTAACCTCCTGCCCAATGTATGACCATATTAGAGACACATATTTCCCTCAGATTACACAGATCCACAAAGAATTAGAAAACAAACCCAATTTTGAGAATCTCCCATATCAACTGGGTGAAATACCACAGTGTGCCATCACAGCAGCAAGATTTGTGACCTGTTGCCACAAGAAAAGGGCAACCAGTGAAGAACAAACACCATTGTAAATACAACCCATATTTATGGTTATTTATCTTCCCTTTTATACTTTAAATATTTGCCTATCGTAACAACACTGTATTTAGACATAATATGACATTTGAAATGTCTTTAGTCTTTTGGAACTTCTGTGAGTGTAATGTTTACTGTTCATTTTTATTGTTTATTTCACTTTTCTTTATTATCTATTTAACTTGATTTGACAATGAAAACATATGTTGCCCATGCCACTAAAGCCTGTTTAATTTAATTGAAAATGAATTGAATTGAGAGAGAGATGTTTTGATGTATTGATGTACAGGTGGTCCTCACTACCACCTCACATCCTTCAGTAGTATATTCCTCCTTACTACCACCTCACATCCTTCAGTAGTATACTCCTCCTCACTACCACCTCACATCCTTCAGTAGTATATTCCTCCTTACTACCACCTCACATCCTTCAGTAGTATACTCCTCCTCACTACCACCTCACATCCTTCAGTAGTATACTCCTCCTCACTACCAGCCTGACCACCACCTCACATCCTTCAGTAGTATACTCCTCCTCACTACCACCTCACATCCTTCAGTAGTATATTCCTCCTTACTACCACCTCACATCCTTCAGTAGTATACTCCTCCTCACTACCACCTCACATCCTTCAGTAGTATACTCCTCCTCACTACCAGCCTGACCACCACCTCACATCCTTCAGTAGTATACTCCTCCTTACTACCACCTCACATCCTTCAGTAGTATATTCCTCCTTACTACCACCTCACATCCTTCAGTAGTATATTCCTCCTTACTACCACCTCACATCCTTCAGTAGTATACTCCTCCTCACTACCAGCCTGACCACCACCTCACATCCTTCAGTAGTATACTCCTCCTTATTACCACCTCACATCCTTCAGTAGTATACTCCTCCTGACTACCAGCCTGACTACCACCTCACATCCTTCAGTAGTATACTCCTCCTTATTACCACCTCACATCCTTCAGTAGTATACTCCTCCTGACTACCAGCCTGACTACCACCTCACATCCTTCAGTAGTATACTCCTCCTTATTACCACCTCACATCCTTCAGTAGTATACTCCTCCTTACTACCAGCCTGACTACCACCTCACATCCTTCAGTAGTATACTCCTCCTTACTACCAGCCTGACTTCCACCTCACATCCTTCAGTAGTATACTCCTCCTTATTACCACCTCACATCCTTCAGTAGTATACTCCTCCTTACTACCAGCCTGACTACCACCTCACATCCTTCAGTAGTATACTCCTCCTTACTACCAGCCTTACTACCACCTCACATCCTTCAGTAGTATACTCCTCCTGACTACCACCTCACATCCTTCAGTAGTATACTCCTCCTTATTACCACCTCACATCCTTCAGTAGTATACTCCTCCTTACTACCAGCCTGACTACCACCTCACATCCTTCAGTAGTATACTCCTCCTGACTACCACCTCACATCCTTCAGTAGTATACTCCTCCTTACTACCAGCCTGACTACCACCTCACATCCTTCAGTAGTATACTCCTCCTTACTACCACCTCACATCCTTCAGTAGTATACTCCCCCTTACTACCAGCCTGACTACCACCTCACATCCTTCAGTAGTATACTCCTCCTTACTACCACCTCACATCCTTCAGTAGTATACTCCTCCTTACTACCAGCCTGACTACCACCTCACATCCTTCAGTAGTATACTCCTCCATACTACCAGCCTGACTACCACCTCACATCCTTCAGTAGTATACTCCTCCTGACTACCAGCCTGACTACCACCTCACATCCTTTAGTAGTATACTCCTCCATACTACCAGCCTGACTACCAACTCACATCCTTCAGTAGTATACTCCTCCTTACTACCAGCCTGACTACCACCTCACATCCTTCAGTAGTATACTCCTCCTTACTACCAGTCTGACTACCACCTTACATCCTTCAGTAGTATACTCCTCCTTACTACCAGCCTGACTACCACCTCACATCCTTCAGTAGTATACTCCTCCTTACTACCAGCCTGACTACCACCTCACATCCTTCAGTAGTATACTCCTCCTTTCTAACAGCCTTACTACCACCTCACATCCTTCAGTAGTATACTCCTCCTTACTACCAGCCTGACTACCACCTCACATCCTTCAGTAGTATACTCCTCTTTACTACCAGCCTGACTACCACCTCACATCCTTCAGTAGTATACTCCTCCTTACAACCAGCCTGACTACCACCTCACATCCTTCAGTAGTATACTCCTCCTTACTACCAGCCTGACTACCACCTCACATCCTTCAGTAGTATACTCCTCCTTACTACCAGCCTGACTACCACCACACATCCTTCAGTAGTATACTCCTCCTGACTACCAGCCTGACTACCACCTCACATCCTTCAGTAGTTTACTCCTCCATACTACCAGCCTGACTACCACCTCATATGTGCCCAGTAGTTATTTACCCAGTAGATCCCTCAGGTCCTCTGGTCTTCGAATTATCCCAAAGCCTAGGACCAGGAGGCATGGAGAGACAGCCTTTTAAACAGCCTTCTAACTATCCCAAAGCCTAGGACCAAGAGGCATGGAGAGGCAGCCTTATAACTATCCCAAAGCCTAGGACCAAGAGGCATGGAGAGACAGCCTTCTAACTATTCCAAAGCCTAGGACCAGGAGGCCTGGAGAGGCAGCCTTCTAACTATCCCAAAGCCTAGGACCAAGAGGCATGGAGAGACAGCCTTCTAACTATTCCAAAGCCTAGGACCAAGAGGCCTGGAGAGGCAGCCTTATAACTATCCCAAAGCCTAGGACCAAGAGGCATGGAGAGACAGCCTTCTAACTATCCCAAAGCCTAGGACCAAGAGGCATGGAGAGGCAGCCTTCTAACTATCCCAAAGCCTAGGACCAAGAGGCATGGAGAGACAGCCTTCTAACTATCCCAAAGCCTAGGACCAAGAGGCATGGAGAGACAGCCTTCTAACTATCCCAAAGCCTAGGACCAGGAGGCATGGATAGGCAGCCTTCTAACTATCCCAAAGCCTAGGACCAAGAGGCATGGAGAGGCAGCCTTCTAACTATCCCAAAGCCTAGGACCAAGAGGCATGGAGAGACAGCCTTCTAACTATCCCAAAGCCTAGGACCAAGAGGCATGGAGAGGCAGCCTTATAACTATCCCAAAGCCTAGGACCAAGAGGCATGGAGAGGCAGCCTTCTAACTATCCCAAAGCCTAGGACCAAGAGGCATGGAGAGACAGCCTTCTAACTATCCCAAAGCCTAGGACCAAGAGGCATGGAGAGACAGCCTTCTAACTATCCCAAAGCCTAGGACCAAGGGGCATGGAGAGGCAGCCTTCTAACTATCCCAAAGCCTAGGACCAAGAGTTATGGTGATACAGCCTTCTAACTTTCCCAAAGCCTAGGACCAAGAGGCATGGAGAGACAGCCTTCTAACTATCCCAAAGCCTAGGACCAAGAGGCATGGAGAGGCAGCCTTCTAACTATCCCAAAGCCTAGGACCAAGAGGCATGGAGAGACAGCCTTCTAACTATCCCAAAGCCTAGGACCAAGAGGCATGGAGAGACAGCCTTCTAACTATCCCAAAGCCTAGGACCAAGAGGCATGGAGAGGCAGCCTTCTAACTATCCCAAAGCCTAGGACCAGGAGGCATGGAGAGACAGCCTTCTAACTATCCCAAAGCCTAGGACCAAGAGGCATGGAGAGACAGCCTTCTAACTATCCCAAAGCCTAGGACCAAGAGGCATGGAGAGGCAGCCTTCTAACTATCCCAAAGCCTAGGACCAGGAGGCATGGAGAGACATCCTTCTAACTATCCCAAAGCCTAGGACCAAGAGGCATGGAGAGACAGCCTTCTAACTATCCCAAAGACTAGGACCAAGAGGCATGGAGAGACAGCCTTATAACTATCCCAAAGCCTAGGACCAAGGGGCATGGAGAGACAGCCTTATAACTATCCCAAAGCCTAGGACCAAGAGGCATGGAGAGGCAGCCTTCTAACTATCCCAAAGCCTAGGACCAAGAGGCATGGTGAGACAGCCTTATAACTATCCCAAAGCCTAGGACCAAGAGGCATGGAGAGACAGCCTTCTAACTATCCCAAAGCCTAGGACCAAGAGACATGGAGAGGCAGCCTTCTAACTATCCCAAAGCCTAGGACCAAGAGGCATGGAGAGACAGCCTTCTAACTATCCCAAAGCCTAGGACCAAGAGGCATGGAGAGACAGCCTTCTAACTATCCCAAAGCCTAGGACCAAGAGGCATGGAGAGGCAGCCTTCTAACTATCCCAAAGCCTAGGACCAAGAGGCATGGAGAGACAGCCTTCTAACTATCCCAAAGCCTAGGACCAAGAGGCATGGAGAGACAGCCTTCTAACTATCCCAAAGCCTAGGACCAAGAGGCATGGAGAGACAGCCTTCTAACTATCCCAAAGCCTAGGACCAAGAGACATGGAGAGGCAGCCTTCTAACTATCCCAAAGCCTAGGACCAAGAGGCACGGAGAGACAGCCTTCTAACTATCCCAAAGCCTAGGACCAAGAGACATGGAGAGGCAGCCTTCTAACTATCCCAAAGCCTAGGACCAAGAGGCACGGAGAGACAGCCTTCTAACTATCCCAAAGCCTAGGACCAAGAGACATGGAGAGGCAGCCTTCTAACTATCCCAAAGCCTAGGACCAAGAGGCATGGAGAGGCAGCCTTATAACTATCCCAAAGCCTAGGACCAAGATGCATGGAGAGACAGCCTTCTAATTATCCCAAAGCCTAGGACCAAGAGGCATGGAGAGGCAGCCTTATAACTATCCCAAAGCCTAGGACCAAGAGGCATGGAGAGACAACCTTTAGTTTTATTAAAAAGAGATCTTAAAACACATTGTTTTAGTTTCTCTGTTCCTCTGGGTGCTTTTTAGTTGTTCCCGTTTTTGTCATTCTTTAGTTTTTTTATCTTACGTTCGTTGTCTAGTAGATATTTCAGCTTTTATTTTCATTGTTTCTTCATTGTTTTTTTCCTGTAAAGCACATTCCATGTCTGAAACGTGCTGTATAAATAAAGCTTGATTTGATTTGATATCCTTCAGTAGCTTCCTCCTCACTGGTGGTGACTAAAATCTCCCGACACCGTCCCAGCGGGGTGGCAGTCACATGTTCTGGTAGTTGGATTTTGACAAGGCTGGCGGCCTGTGACTAGGCATTATCCTGTTCGGATCCTGTGCTGAATATTGACAAAGCATTTTTATGTCTGTCTAAAGCTTATATTTTTAAAGTACAAGTGAAAGGACCCAGAAGGAATCTCAATAGAACACCTCTGTTAACGGATAACCTTAGTCCCTGGTATTTAATGAAGGAAAAGATCCAAGTGGATTCCTGTCAATCCAGAATGCTGGGTACGTCCCAAACGGCATCCTATTCCCTGCACAGTGCACTACTTTTGACCACATCCTATTCCCTACACAGTGCACTACTTCTGACCACATCCTATTCCCTACACAGTGCACTACTTTTGACCACATCCTATTCCCTACACAGTGCACTACTTTTGATCACATCCTATTCCCTACACAGTGCACTACTTCTGACCACATCCTATTCCCTACACAGTGCACTACTTTTGACCAAACCCTATTTCCTATAGGCACTGGTCAAAAGCAATGCAATATATACCCACTGGGCACAGATGTCAATTCAAAGTCTATTCCACGTTGGTTCAACATAATTTCATTAAAATGACGTGGAAACAACGTTGATTTAACCAGTGTGTGACCAGTGCTTTGTGAACAGGTTTCCATTTGGGATTCAGCAGTTTGAACTGGATCTAATGGAGACTTCTATCTGCAGGGTTTCAACAGAGCTGATATGATGACCAAGGACCTGGCTTGACAGGCTCTGTACGAGGATCGGGCTTCTCCATAAATAGAAACAGCTGATACTTTAAATGCATGAAAAGAGTGTTCGCATTCCCGACACAATGGCCTGCGGTGGGCCGGCATCTCACCACCACTCCCCCTGTTGAGAGAAAGCATTGCAATGTTTCATTTCTCTAAACACTCATGTGCTTGCGGTTATAGCCACAGCATTTTTTTTATTTTTTTGTGTGTGATATTTTAGTCAATTGAAAACATTGCCGTTCACAGACGCTGCCTGCCTGGGATGGCTCTGGAGGAGAAATGCTTGTGAAAAGTTGGCTTGTTTGTTTCAGTGGGAAAGAAGGAGTGGAGCTAAATCAGTGAGATGGATGGATAGAACGTTCCCTGTTTGGATGTGTTGGAAAGGGGGGTGGAGGTGGAGGTGGGGTTGAGGTCGGGGGCGGGTCATCCCACCACACCCCGGAGTGTAATTGGTGGACTAGTGTCTGTGGGTGATGAATTGATTGTGGCTGTGTTCCTTCCTCTGGTTGTATAGGATAATCCATCAGTGAACTGTAGGTCCAGGTGGGACCAGATGCACCTTCACTCTTTCTCACTCCCAGACTAGGCCGTCTTCTTCTCCTGCCCGTCAGAGGGCTGGGAAACCCTGGGAAGGTTATGAAGGATTTGCATCTGATACATTTCACCTCTCTGTTTACTCAGGGACTGACCTCAACTCTCAAGGTGGCCTAATGTACAGTCAAAGAAGTGGGAAAAGTAACACAAATCAGAAAGTGCACAAGTTAAGATTGAACACCACGACATGTGTCTGAGCCTCTGGAACGAGACCAAAAGCATGTTTATCATTGTATATCACAGCAACATACACATGTAAAACTAAGACTCAACAAAAAGAAACGGTCCGGTCAGGATGAAAAATACCTGTTTTTTGGCTGTGTGACAAAAATTGTGCTGTCTAGAACCTAAAAGGGTTCTTCGGCTGTTTCCATTGTAGAACCTTTTTAGTACTAAGTATAAATCTTTTTGGTTCCATGTAGAACCTTTTTGGATTCCATGTAGAACCACTTCCACAGAGGATTCTACATGGAACCCACATAAAGCCCGAAAGGGTTCTACCTGGAACCAAAAAGGGTTTCTCCTATGGGGACAGCGGAAGAACCCTTTTGAAACCCTTTGTTCTAAGTGTGTATCAGATGCAAAGATCTTGTGGAGAGAGCGAGAGAGAGAGACATTACCTGAGTGAGTGGGTATTTATTCACCACAGCCTGGTCTCACATTACACCTGACCCCCACTGCTTTCCGCCATTCAAAATGCATAAAACACTCACTAACCAATAACCGTCCACACAGTGACACACGCCCGGGATTTAGCAGATTTACTTTTATGATTTCAACCCGTCTTCATCCCCCTCTTCAGGTATAGTAACAAGCGTAGATATTTCAAAGGCAGCTTTATCACTGCCCCATAGCAGATGAATGTTCTCTGTGCAGCAGCAGCAGCAGCAGTAACGTGTGGTAGGCCAGGCATGACAGCTCCCCCCTGCTCTGACACCATGTTAAAACAGAACAGGAAATGAGACAGAATGAAGACCTGGGCCAGAATACAAATATCTATCAGCCTTGATTTCTCTTAGGGCTGTTTCGCTTCGTCTCGTTTTCTTCCCCTCTCTTCTCTCTCTCGGTCTTTCTGTTGGTGGCTTTGGTCCAGAGGAAAGCACCTAGATGCACACTGAGAGGGAGATTATCGACTCTTCATTGAGCCCATGTGGAAACCATTTCCCGCAATCTGCAGTAATTGTATCCGTATTACGAGGAGAGACCTGGTTTGAATTTTCTCTCCATCTCCATCGTCTTGTCCGGGCGATGCTATTACTACGGTAACAGTACATTACAATAGGCTTGGCCATGGCCAGACATACTGATGCAAATTGATGCAACGGAAAGCCATTAAAAGTTTGTTGAAATAAGGGTGAAGCGATTTCCTGTTTTACTAAACCAACAATACCATCATATCCACTCAAACAGCCACATCTTGACATTAGTTGTTTAAGCTTTTATGTACAGTCAAGGTTTTTCTTCAATGAGAAAAATTCTAAGAAGATACCACAAAGTAATGTGAGATATCACTATCAGCTAGCAGGAAACCCATTGACTATCTAAGCTGCTGTGTCATGTCCACAGAACAGGACCATCAGGAATACCATTAGCCTCTATGGCCGGTGGCAGTATCCACTGGGCTCAGTCGTAATTTCAATGTCTAGGTTTAAATTTAAATTTGGTTGAGGAAATCAACAAAAATATCACAATTTCACTGGATTTAGGTTAATATATGAAATTCCCTGACGTTGATGACTTTTTGCAAATCCAATCAGGATTTAACCGTCATCACATAGATTTTTCACGCTGATTGAAATGACGTGGAAACAACATTGATTCAACCAGTTTTAACGCAGTGGGAAGCATTATTCAATGTACAGATAAGTAAGATTAGGTACTGTAGTGGTCGTACAGATGTGGGATCTTAATTTGATAATAATCCTGCCCCGCAACAGGAAATGTTTATTATTATGTGGATTATAATTTATTTACATTTATGTAGGGATGGATCATTTTTTAGTAAGGGAAAATCAAGTCTGAAATTTCAAAGTGGGATTTACAATCTTCCGATGGCTTTTTTTTAAACCTCAAATACACTACAAGTTTTAAATGTCCTTTATTTCAGGAAAGTATTCCTGCAACAGGATGATCAAATTAAGATCCTACATCTGTAACGGAATGGGGAAATAAACCAATGCAGGTTGCTCCAGGCTTACACACATTTATATGTTGAACATTATTTATAGTATAATGCATTTAAAATTACAATTCCATCAACGCCGTTATTGACACAGGCATTGACTCACAAAAGCCTACACATTATGCACAGCTCTCATTCAGTACACTTGAACATCTATGCACCTCCACAGACAATCTGGATTTGAAATTGCCCAAGTGCTCCAAATGTGGTCAACTGGAAACTCTTTCACCCCGTGGTTGAACAGGACCTGGTAATTATACTGTACCTCCCACCTGTCTGCTCACTCTAACCTTTAATACGGTTTACATTACAATATTATCCATTCATTTCTCCTCTCAGCTCGGCTGTGAGCGCAGAGTCAGAACACATTACCGGCGCTGCAATCAAAATGGCATTACATCCACAGCGACACGACCCCCTCTGTGTTCCTCTGCTCTCTGGCGTGACCCCATCTCCTGAACACAGCGGCCTGGGAGAGAGTGTGACACACGACCACAGTGAAAGAGAAGGGTGACCTCCCCTGGTCTCCGTAGGAACAGGACGGCCTGCCTAACGTTGATCTAAAGGTAATGTATTGAAGGAGTCCAGCAGACTTGAGAGAGAGATTTTAAATGATTAAATATTACTGGTTTAAGGTCAAAGGTCATCCAATTCACTGGACACCTGGTATAATTCTCAGAGCCTAACGCATGTTTTTGGTGTACTAAAGTGACTGGAGGTACAAGGGGACATGAGGCTGTGGTCTCCTGTTCATTCTGGTTAGGAGTCTAGGACATTGATTCAGATCTGTTTGAGTCTGTACTTCAGTACGGTAAAAGTAGGTCTGTCTGTAAGCTGATCCTAGACCAGTCCTTACTTACAGTATGTGGAAATCAAAGTGCTGTGGCATCATCATCCTCCTCACCATCTTCATCAGGCTGGATCTACTGAGCTCTCACTCTCTGTCTCTCTCTGCCTCAACATTACCCAGATGATAGATGAACCGTGTGCTGGGCTGCAGCCGCAACAATCATGTATTTTCCCTGAGAGGAAGAGATGGTTTTAGAAATATGATAAACATCAGGCCCCACGACACTCACATAAACCTACTCACCTCCACATCTACCACAACTCCCTCTCAACTGTAAAAATAAATAATCATTGCGGGCTTGATACATTAGCTTGTGAATGATAGGCCAAAGACCTCCCTTAATTACTTTCTTCTTGTAGTGTCTCAATGTGTTTTTTCCCTGAACTCAAAGCACACACTGGGCCCTTTTATGATGGCTGCTAGGAGGATGCACCAGCTCAGATAAACTGTGAGGGGCTTTGATTAACGGTGCCGCTGGCATTCCCCCAGGAACCTGAAGGAGAATAATACTGGTATCTGGAAACCAGGGGCCTCTGGGGGCCCCACAGCCACATACACCACTGGCCAAAGGGAAGACGGAGAGGGAGAGGGAGAGGGAGAGGGAGAGGGAGAGGGAGAGGGAGAGGGAGAGGGGGAGGGAGAGGGAGAGGGAGAGGGAGAGGGAGAGGGAGAGGGATCCATGAGGAGGAGTCAGGGGAGGAGCTGAGTCGATATAGGATCCATGAGGAGGAGTCAGGGGAGGAGCTGAGTCGATGTATGATCCATGAGGAGGAGTCAGGGGAGGAGCTGAGTCGATGTATGATCCATGAGGAGGAGTCAGGGGAGGAGCTGAGTCAATGTAGGATCCATGAGGAGGAGTCAGGGGAGGAGCTGAGTCGATGTATGATCCATGAGGAGGAGTCAGGGGAGGAGCTGAGTCGATGTAGGATCCATGAGGAGGAGTCAGGGGAGGAGCTGAGTCGATGTAGGATCCATGAGGAGGAGTCAGGGGAGGAGCTGAGTCAATGTAGGATCCATGAGGAGGAGTCAGGGGAGGAGCTGGTTGACATGGGTACAGAATGTGAAGTAAGGGTGAGGGAGAGGGGAGAGGGGAGAGGGGTGAGGGAGAGGGAGAGGGGAGGGAGAGGGAGAGGGAGAGGGAGAGGGAGAGGGGAGAGGGGTGAGGGAGAGGGAGAGGGAGAGGGAGAGGGAGAGGGAGAGGGATAGGGAGAGGGAGAGGGAGGGAGAGGTGAGAGGGAGAGGGGAGAGGGGTTAGGGAGAGGGGAGAGGGGTGAGGGGAGAGGGTGAGGGAGAGGGGAGAGGGGAGAGGGGTGAGGGGAGAGGGGAGGGAGAGGGAGAGGGAGAGGGAGAGGGAGAGGGAGAGGGAGAGGGAGAGGGAGAGGGAGAGGGAGAGGGGAGAGGGTAGAGGGGAGAGGGTGAGGGAGAGGGTGAGGGACAGAGGGAGGGGAGAGGGGTGAGGGAGAGGGAGAGGGGAGAGGGGAGAGGGGTGAGGGAGAGGGAGAGGGAGAGGGGAGAGGGGAGAGGGAGAGGGGAGAGGGGTGAGGGAGAGGGAGAGGGGAGAGGGGAGAGGGGTGAGGGAGAGGGGTGAGGGAAGGGAGAGGGAGAGGGGAGAGGGGAGAGGGAGAGGGGTGAGGGGTGAGGGAGAGGGAGAAGGGAGAAGGGAGAGGGGAGAGGGGAGAGGGGAGAGGGGAGAGGGGTGAGGGAGAGGGAGAGGGGAGAGGGGAGAGGGGAGAGGGGTGAGGGAGAGGGAGAGGGAGAGGGGTGAGGGGTGAGGGAGAGGGAGAAGGGAGAGGGGAGAGGGGAGAGGGGTGAGGGAGAGGGAGAGGGAGAGGGGTGAGGGGTGAGGGAGAGGGAGAGGGAGAGGGAGAGGGGAGAGGGGTGAGGGAGAGGGAGAGGGAGAGGGGTGAGGGGTGAGGGAGAGGGAGAGGGAGAGGGGAGAGGGGAGAGGGGTGAGGGAGAGGGAGAGGGGAGAGGGGTGAGGGAGAGGGAGAAGGGAGAGGGGAGAGGGGAGAGGGGTGAGGGAGAGGGAGAGGGGAGAGGGAGAGGGAGAGGGAGAGGGGAGAGGGGAGAGGGGTGAGGGAGAGGGAGAGGGGAGAGGGGTGAGGGAGAGGGAGAAGGGAGAAGGGAGAGGGGAGAGGGGTGAGGGAGAGGGAGAGGGGAGAGGGGAGAGGGGTGAGGGAGAGGGGAGAGGGAGAGGGAGAGAGGGGAGAGGGAGAGGGGAGAGGGGTGAGGGAGAGGGAGAGGGGAGAGGGGAGAGGGGTGAGGGAGAGGGAGAGGGGAGAGGGGTGAGGGAGAGGGAGAAGGGAGAGGGGAGAGGGGAGAGGGGTGAGGGAGAGGGAGAGGGGAGAGGGGAGAGGGGAGAGGGAGAGGGGAGAGGTGTATCTGTAGGGAGATGTTGAAGACATGAGAACAGTCTCAGTGGTGGGACCTCCCTGGCAGCCCAGTGTCATGTCAGTCCCTGCATCCGATTGGCTGGGTCTACTGCCACATCTCCCTGAAGGGACTACATGTCCACAAGCCTGTCCATAACTCCACTCACTACTGTCCATATTCTGTATTATAGTGACATACAACTTCCTTTTCTACAGTTTATCAAAATTACAGCTAATTAGATAATAAAGGAGTGAAGCGACTGAAGACGTTTTAAAAATATGAACTCTTTATTTTTACCCAAAAACAAATGTGGTCCCTCCCTGAAACAGACAGGTTAGAGAAACAGATCCTGTGGTGTTCCTGCAAAGCTGTAGTGCTTACAACACCTTAATGAGAGGTGGGTGACCTTGGCTGAGGCAAGGTCCAGACTGGCCTCATAGACTAGACGTAACATAAAAAATGTAACACCAAGACACTCAAATTAGTATGATATGTTACGTTTGGTATGGTTACATAAAATAGAAGGTTACTTAAGTCAAAATCTACAGGAGTGGTTGGTCAGGGTCGATAGGTAGGCGTATAACTCAAACGTCTATGAACCTTAAAGTTGAGTGTTCGAATCTTATCACGAACAACTTTAGTATTTTACTCAGCCTCTCTCTTACATAACATCTACCTAGCTGACTAGAACCCGGGTTTTCATTTGTCATCCCCAATACTGGACATCTACGCCTCCACCCAGGCCCTCTGGATCCGTGCCAGGCTCCTCGAAGGCAGGGTGAAGTGTTGCAGTGACCCCTCCAGATACGTGACAAGAATGTGCACTGTGGAGCGACACTTATCCAGATGGCATGAAGTCTTAATTGTGGGCAGCTTGGGTTGTTTCATTCCCCCCTTCAAGCTACTCCCCTCCATCACTGAACTAAAAGGAGGGCCATTGTGCGCCCACTTCCCCTCTCTGTTCCTCAGCTTGAGGGACAGAGAGCGGGAACAGCTCGAAGCAAACGTTTTTGGACAGGAGCCATGGTCTGCCAGGCCACGTCTGGGCTGTTGTACGAGGCGTCGGGGACT